>NW_022601261.1:0-8508 GCF_009176505.1 Sitodiplosis mosellana
AAACCAAGGTTTCTCAATCAATTCGACGCAGACGATGAATGTTTGGGGCTTGTGCCAGAAATAAACAAACAGCCAGTTGGCTACCTTTTTGCCCAACATCAAGGCACAAAGTTATTCATTGATTCTATCGACGCAGATGAAAATCACCGTTCATTTCATCCACATGTCCAACACAATTCGTACGTTCATTTTCCCCTTTTTATTTAAATTAATGAAAAATTTCATGTTTCGTGTACATTTAACATTATACACACATACACATAACCGGAACCAGTACGGGCATTTTGGTTATTTGTGTACGCATTTGCAGCAAATCGCATTTCTCGTTTTTGATATCTACATTTTTTGTCTCTTTTCGCGTCGTTCAGGCGAAGTGATTGGGGCGTGCGCTTCGTCATACACACACAAACACACAATGGCGCATAGTTGGGTAAAATTTATTACGCACATAAATTCTCGACCAGTTTTGTTTCTACTCTTCCAAAATGCGAATATCGCAGCAATTTAGACGACGACCATGACGTTTTTCTCTCATTCCATTCTTTCGAGTCAAAGGAGCCCCGAATGCTAAAGAAATACACAGCACTTAAAATGGCCATTGCATGCGGACGCAGCATTTGTACAACAACATTGTATGTATATGTGTGTGTGTGTGTACCTGCGTTTCCTTCTCTCTATGGACGCTTCCATATCAGATCGAGCATTGAAATTGCCAAGACATTTGTAAGTTTTCAAGTTGTGTGTGAACCACAAGCAGCGATGGCGATTTTTGTTGTTATCCACCGAAAAAAAAACAAAGAAATAGGAAAAACTCGAGAGTGAACGAACGCGGTGGCAACGATGGTGATTTCAAATCAATTGTTTACACAGAAGCGGATGCGACGACGACTATAAAAAAAAACATAAATTAAATGGTTAGATTTTCGCGTGAAACACGACACAATCGCATCGACATTTTTTACGGCTCCCATTTGCGTTTAAAAAATGTCCTCAGCTATCAAGCCTACGACGCTAAATAATTCGCCAAACTACTGACCATTATGCAAATTCGATTCCGAATGAATCACCGCCGCTACTGCTGCAGCCGATACACTCGGGGTGGCTCGATGAAGAAAACGATTATCTTGATTGAAGATAGAAAATAGATAAACAGACACAAAAAGATCATGCTGCGTGCTGCGCTGATGTTGCTGCTACTCCCAGGGCTTCAAGTGAAAGCCCAAATGTAAGCATTTACCGGTCTATGCTTTTAGCCACATATGTTTGTGTAGCACAAACGACGGTGTTCACTGCTTACGGCCTAATGATATATGACAAAACGACGGGGAGGCAAACACACATACACACATACACACAAACATTAAAAGCATAACATGAAAACAGCAGAAAAGCCAAAGAAAAAGGAAATGAGGGAGAAAATCTACATTTGGATAGAGCCTTGAAAAACACCGTCTATTATTCATGCCGATTCATACTAATGGATTTTGGCGGAAGAAACGAAAGAAATTAAATCGGTTTGGAGAGAAGCATGGCAAACACACACACACACACACTGGAAAAAAAAATGCTTCCCACTCAAGATACACACGGGACGTGCAGAATGTACGATATATTCGTTCTCCGGTTCGTGCTGAGAAAAATGGCATGAAGGAATTATTCATTTGGTGCATGCTATGCTTGCTTTCTCGTTTTCTCTCTTTGCTCTCTATCCCAAATATCGTGTCCTGTTCGAATTCCGAAAGCAAGAATCGAGATATAAAATAATAGGCAAAAATCCAAACCAAAAATATTCCGTTATTCATTCGCATTAAATGATTGTACTTATGTTGGAAAATGAATGGATAATAAAACAAAGCGAACACTTTGCGTCTCAACTGGATTGCGTAACACACACACACACACACAAAGTATCGGTCTCTGTTGTATTTAGGCATTGTTTTGGGTGGCCGTATCATCATTGTATTCCTGATAGCAGTGATAAGATACAATAACATCATCATTCCGGCTATGCTTCGTCCTTTGAGCACAATAGAGAGTCCTTTATCATTCGGCACATTCTATGGGCACGCTCTCTCCCTCTCTCTCTCTCTATCTCTTTTACACATACAAACACACGTACGATCCTTCTCGGCCATGGATTTTGGGTATGGGCAATGAAATATTTGTTAGGCATTATTCACATTAAATTTAATGTTTGAACTATGTTTTGTGTATGTTTAGCTTCACTTGAAGCGGTGCTAGTTTTGTCGGTGGATCGGGCGATATGGAGATTCACTCTGTTTAAAGGTGTTATGAAGAATCTGCATGAAAAATATTGCCACCGCATTGTCTTGCCCACAGAGAGAATGCGAGATAGAAAGCGTGTGTTATCTATGCAGTGTGTGTGTTGTGTATACTTTCTGTAAGGCATGTGTAGTGTGTGTGTGTGTGTGTTTTCATTTTGGATAATCGTCTGCTTGAAATCGCATATCAAATTATCAAAATACTCAGACTTACCATACCCATCCATACACACACACATTCACGTTCTGTATAGTTATTGTTTCTCTTCATGATTTGAATAACGAATACAACAGACTTCTCAGTTTTGTTGCTAAATGACCTCTCGGTTGTACGTACACCGAACACACTGGTCGTCGAGCACACAAACAATAATGATGACTATTATGATTTCGGTTTTATTCAGATTTTCTTGTCTATCACACAAAAAACGCTCCTAAAAATTTACGAACATTGTGCATATGCGAGTGCGTGTGTATTTTGGCAGATGGAGTGAAAGCGATAGACAGGAGCAGCCTAAAGACAATGCCGATGATACACACACGTATATTTTACGGGACCAAACTATACTACGTCAATGGTTAAATGTTAGCTACGACACAGCACATATATACTACCTGCTAAAAGCTTGCGATCGTGTTGCTCTGTTCTTTCCGTGTCTTTGTGTGTGTGTGAGACTGAGTGTGGGTAAATAAAATATGAAATTGCGTTCATAATGAACATAAACACGAACTTTTGCCATATTTTCTTATAAATGTCCATATCCTTGGTCAAATCGATTAAATATACATACACATAACCAAGAGCAGCCCTCTACAAACACAACACACACACACACATCTGGCACGGCATTTCGACATCGACGATTTTTGTGCGAAGAAAAATAGTCAAATACACACATTAAAGTTGATGAATGTACAGTAAAGTGTGGTAATTCAATGCAAATTATGGCAAGAGAATTTAATATTCTGGTCTGTACCTCGATATGCCAGAAGAAAAAAAATACACTTTTCGTAGCCAAAAAGGCAAAGCTGGGCAGAGTAAAGGACGAAGTAAGAGAGAAAGAAAAAGAAAAAAAGCCACCGCAAATTTAATTTTGTCGCGCACAAGCAACTCGCAAGTAGTGTGCAGAAAAACACAAGAATATTCAACTTATGATCTATATTCTAGCTATCTCCATTTAAATATGTTTTCCATATGACCCAAATATGCAATATATGAGCAACTAGCTGCTCTCACATACCCGAAATGACGACGATGACGACGATGACGACGACGACGACGCAAAGCGAGAAACAGCGAAAAACAGCGAGAAGAAAGTTTGGAGGAAGAAAAAGAAGAAAAAACCCCAGCAAGTAAATGGCTGATTTAAAAGATAGTCGTCGAATAAATTTGATCGCTGAAATAAAACTATGACTCAATCCCAGAATTCGAACGTGCTCGCCCAAAACAGACAAATAAAATATCTAGAGATTTAAACAACTGGATAAGAAATACGAAGAAAATAAATAAACACTGACCAGGAAGTTTCCTCGGCAAACACACATTTCCATGCAAAACGTGTATTCATCATAACACTGCACTATGCCGCAATAGCACATACACACCCAAAGAGACTACATCTACACACACATACAAAATCCTCGCTCAAAACAAACAGTTCCTTTCATATATTCGCATTCGCATTGGATATCCAAATTATGATAATCAAGGAACATGCAATGCATAAACCTCAAAACACACAAAAATACAAACACACACGCGCACATGAACACGTGCATGTGAAATACAACTTTGGATTTGGCAAACAGAGAAAAAATGATCCACAATCGACACAAAATGAAACGCGAGCGAATTTAATGTCCTGTTCTCACGACAATACCTCATTGCTTTTTTTTTTACTAGCTCGGTTATTTCTATTACACTTTCAGGTGGCACACACTTGGGGAATTTCTATGTGTATTTCTGTTGTTTCTATTCTCTCTCTCTCTTACATTGTTTGGAACCGAGCAGAAATGCTGTAGAAAAGAGTCAAGGCACAAATGTGAAAGAAAAAAAGCAACAACAAAAATGTGAAAAATATAAATTATTACTGATTCATTGATAAAGGTGCGGTGCATTTAATGTTTATATTTCTAAATCGGTAATTATATTTTATGTTCATTTAGAGTTTGTGTGGAAGTTCGACAACCAGATAAACGTAGACCTCCACGCGATCCAAAACCTAGTTAACACCAAACTTATTTCTGTGCTGCCTCGGAATGTTTGCTCATATAGCAATTGCCAATCATACAATGAAAACACCATCATGATTCCAATCAATTTTCGATTTATAATTAAAACGACCTGAATAAAAAGGTATTGACGAATTCAGAAGAAAAAAAAACGGGATAGTACATAAATTTTAAAATATTTTTCCCAGAGAGGATAAAAACAACCACACACACACAAGCAAAAAAACCATTGCTACAGGCAATGCGTTTATTTGTGCACGTGGTCATGTCAACTGTTGCGTTATAATACGCTTATTTCGATATGCCGATGCACTTAAATTATAATTTGTAGCACGAACTTCAAACAATGACCTCTGCATTCTTCATTATTTGGACATTTAAATTGGACTATTTAGTAAATAGTCTATTTACTTCGGGCGATTCCGATTGAATGTGTTTTTTTTTCTCTTTCTTCCTGTGCTTGCGTGAGATTTTTTTGTGATTCATGTTTCGGCATTTCTCTCTCTCTCTCTCACTCTCTCTCTCTCTCTCTCTCCCTCTCTCTCTCTCTCTATGTCTGATTAAATAAAGCAACAACAACAGTTTGTCGGCCAATCAAGGATCAGCATGCTTTTTGTTATAATTACTTGCATGATATATAATCGACGCCGAGTTTTGGTAACAACAGGAAAAAAAGTAACGCTTTGCGATTCATTTGTAAAAAGTGATAAACAAACCGCAGCGAAACAAAAATCAGACAACGCTTTATCTGGATCGGTCAAAATGTGAGTCAAACGAGTCTATTAATTTCCATAATTAATTTGCGCTGCTGTTGTTTGTGCCCTGTACCGCCACCGCATATGTATATAACGCATATCTCTGCATAATCTGATGTTCAACTCGGGCGACAATTGATTTGGAACGTGTTCAGCAAGCGTTTGCCATGATTAAGCGCGTACACACAGACGAATGAATCTAATGAATAAAATGAAAATCTTATGTGAAGCGCTCGCACAATATTGGCGCGACGGTGTAATCCATGTTGCGTGATAAATACTCAACATACTCTTTGATTTGATTAATTTTGAGACCGAATAAATTTCGCAACGATTATCGCCACACCAACACATTTCTTATGCGCTTGTGACAACAGATCAGTCTCTAGTTTCTTTGCATTCATCGCAAAAGCAACCGAAAAATGTTCCATTCCACTATATATTGTGTAGAAACCATTTGACACGAGCTTTAGGCAATCAACAACTTTATTTCAATTATTCTGTTTGTTTACTTACATCGACAATATGAATCCCTTTGCAAATCAGGCGTCGTACGTGTTGAAGACGAATGATTTCATATCAGTGTGTTGCCATTGGCAAATGCTAAATATTCATCCATCAAAAACTGATTCAAAATTCAATATGGACTTTTCTGTGATGTGTTTTCACTACAAACAATACTACGATGCTCCAAAGCAACCAATGTAAACGCATTATTCAATGACCATTACTGTTTGAATGCCGATTCTTCTTTTGTGCAGAATAATTTTCAGCTTTTACAAGTAGCTTTCAGGCAAGTCATTAAAATATGCTGAAACCATTTTTGCTATTCGATCCGAGATCTAGATTAGTTATTAGGTCGAAATGCGCCTTTATCTATTCTGCCATTTTCGTCTTCGTTGCCGAGTCCATGCACACAGTAACGTAATTTTACTCTGTTTATGTGTTTATTTTCTGGAACATATTCAATATTTGCAGTCTATTTTTGCATTTCAATATTAAACCGCATTCGTAATCATTCTAGTTCATCGGATTGCTATATTATCTTTGTTCAATGAGTTCCGATTTCTGTTTAATTTTCCTTCAGCTCGTGCAGTATGTTATCAAGAGTGATATTGCGGTTTTTAATATCCACTCGCCAAGTAAATGCAAAACAAAATCGTAATTAAACACAAGTTGAAGTTAGAAATGAGCTTTATTACATTGTGTGCTATGCACATTGCACAAAGGCACACACTAGGTTATTGGGTTTTTTGCTGGAAAATTCATGCAAACATCGGTTTGTATTGAAAATATGAAGGATTTATCACACACCGATTGAAACTATTGTACATTTGCACTGACTTGACTACTCGAGCAAAAATTACTTTCGATTGAACGTTGCATAACAAATGGTTGTTGTTCTCTTTGCATTCAAGCTAATAACAACGTAAACAATGGACCAAATGAGAAACGCGATAGATTTTTGTATTGAGAATAATCTGTTGCTTATTTCCAACAGGAGAAAATGATATGAGTAGTTTGGAGCGAAAATGTTATACAGAAAAGTTGAGCGGAAAAATGTCGATGATGAATGAGCGGAAAAGGGATAGCAATCTCTATTCATTTGACATTTTTCCTCTCAACTTTTCTGTATAACATTTTCGCTCCAAACTACACATATATGCTATGGTTTGTTGTAGCAATGAGACTTTCAAAATTTGGCTTCGTAAAAAAATGAGAAATCAAGGAAATTCAAGGTTCAAAATTGATTCCTTTGCACATCACCAAGCCCTAGCAGTCATTAAAAGTCGGAACCGGATGATAGATGAATTCTTTATTGTTTGAAGTGTATTCAGTCTTTCGTTTTTGATCATTATTCGGAGAAAGATTCATTATTATGGAATTGTTTTTAGCTTACACTTCCAACAACACATTTACATATGATTCACGTTTCAATGCAGAGTAATTTTTCCGAAATGTTTGCTGTTTTCCCATTCTGTTTGATCACTTCAGGAATTCTGTTGATATCCAAGGCGCTGTCCAAAGTCATTTGAGTAAACTGATGTAACGTTTTTCATTCTTGGAATGCAGATTATATTCTATTTCATTTGTTGTGTTTTAACATTGTGTTATTTCGAGGAAAGGATTTTTATTTGATATTTCAGGATAGATATGAATTTCGCTTGCTCGCATTTCAAATTGGAAAAATTCCACCGAATCTGAATAAAACCTTTTCGTTGATGAAACGGGAAGGGGAGAACAAGAAAATGAAAAATTTAACCATTCCGTGTAAAGTTAGGCATGTATTTTGTTTAAAATTAAGGAAATAAACAATAAAATATGTAATTTTCTGGAGCACATCGTGCTTTGCATCTGATTGTAAATATATGCTAATGGCTTGTGTCATCATAAGAATTCGTGATGATGCGTAGTGGCAGCATCGCAACCATGTCAATACGCTTAGCATTGCGATATCTGATTTGATTACTACTTGAAAGTGGTTTTGTGTTTGGGATGATGGCCATTGTTGTTCGATGCTCTCTCTCTCTCCAATCCACGCAAATCCACGCTGATTTTGTTATGGCGAAAAAGAAAGAGAGAGAATCGTTTACCATTTGCACCCTTAAAAATACCCACTGTGTTGACGAACGAAGCATTATCATCAACGAAAATAAAATACAAGCATTAAAATCGTTGTGCGACGACGACCTTCTGTACATGTAATATATAAAATGGACCTAAATTTTACGCGATCAAACCAACAATGAACAATTCCATCGTCAACAATTCGCAATTGGACGCGCGCGTCAGGAACGCGCACACAATTGTCTGTTGTGGCATTAGAACCATTTTACCGTTTTGTTAATGTTGATGCTAAAGCTAAAGGCTGACAAAGTGACACGCACAACACAGTATACCGCATTTCCTCTCACATTACTTTCTCGTTCACCTTTTTATTGAACGCTGGCCCCTCTGCTATGATGCTCGTTGCTCATTGAACTTGAGCGAACGCGCGCGCGCGCCAAACATTCCCCAAACCAAACTTTCCATTGACACTGTCATGTCACACAGATGAATCTTGCGGAAATGAAACAGGAAGCAGAAAACATATACACACCGATAGAAACACCGGCACAGGCATTTCATTTTTGGTGTTATTGCATATTGTGTTTGTGAACGTGTCGAGTGTACGGGCTTTGATTTGTTCTGCTGTTATGGAATGAAAATCCATTGATAAAATAAAAAGAGAATTGTAC
>NW_022601262.1:0-13676 GCF_009176505.1 Sitodiplosis mosellana
ATAAAACCCCACGCTAACCAAATCTATTCTTCAGAAGCAAAAAATTATTTACAAAGAAACGGAATTAGAAAAAAAACATCTTGAAAAAATCTGAAATGAACGATTGGTTAGTTCACTCATTTCATTCCTGGAAAACTGCATTTTCCACGAAAAAAAACGGAAATTTTTCACCGTAACGTGATACGGTTGTACAATGGTGTCGTTGGGTCTATGGCCTTTGCACGAAATATGAAACGCATGCACTTGTATTATTAAAAAAATATATATAGTTTATTCATTATTTTCCATTGATTTGGATGACATGGACAAACGATATGTTTGTGTGGTGCTTTATTTACAAAGTTGGTTTTGTTTTTTCTTTTTTTTGAGTATTTCATAATTTTTTTTATAGACAATTGATTTTCGGTTTCATTTTTACTACAAAAAAATATATGTTTCTAAATTTGATTTGACCAAATCAAACGAAAAATGTTATTATGTCAGTCCGTCTTAAAAAAAATAATATGAAACGAAAGGAAGGAAAAAAAATAGAATAAACAAGGGAAAGAAGTAATAAAATATGTGAATAATTAACAAAGAAAATCATCATCGATAGAGTTTCAATTGGAATTTGGTGGATTCTTAAAGATTTCGAATCTATGAATCGAAATTTGGAATTTTTTTCGAATTTGCATTTTAGTATTATAGTAATGTACATTTTGTCCTGCCAACTTATTGCTAAAATAATGCATAGCAGGTGTTCAAGGTTAATGACTAAATAAAACCTATAATTACAAAAAACATCTGCCCGAATGTAATAATTGTTGTTTAAGGTATGGACAATGCATATGTGGACATACATGTGGATGAAGAACGCGAACAATTCATAAGAAAGAATGAAAACAAACTCTCCAACAGAGAATACGACTCGCTCTCATTGCATTATCTGAGTTTAATTTTTTTATTGATTATTATGACAAATGACACATACACACACACACACACACGAGAGAAAAAAGAGAATGCAAACATGAAAAATGAATTACAAGACTTTTTTATTTTTTTTTTTTCAATCATCAGTATACATATGATTTATTAATTTACGTTAATTCTCACACATGAAACACATTTTTTATTTGTTACCAATGTCAATGTTCGTACCCATTTACCAGTCTTTCGAATAAATCCCAATTTCTTTAAGCGATGAGAAATTACCCGCTGACTAACGCGAAGTATTTTTGCAATTTCTTCTTGAGTTTTCGATGAATTTTCAATGAGTAATGTTTCCAAATCTTCATTTTTAAATTTCCTCGGTCGTCCAATCTGCATAAACTATTCATCTTCCAAGTTAAAATTTTCACTTTTAAACTGTTTAAACAATCTATAGCAGGTTCGATCGGATGGAATTTCATGTAGTTCTCCATAAAATTCTCGTAAAATATGATAACTTTGAGATGCGTTTTTCTTCATATGAAAGCAATGAAGCAAAACTCGCTGAAAAAACATTTTTCTTGGTAATGGTACGTATGGTTCCCTTTTTACATGTTTTTTAAATGGTTTTAACCATGGTGGAATTAAACGTTTTTTTTTCTCTTTCCAAGACTTCCAATTCTTCAATCTTTTTTAGCATATCTCCGCATCTTCGAAAACATATTTACCGCTTTTAAGCCAATTAATTAAACCCCGACAGATTTGCTCAGCTCGACCTAGATTCCCACAAGTCTTCGTTAAATAATTTATACTTCCACAATTTTCACCAAAATCATCATTTTTCTTCATATTATAGTAATGGAGTAAAATTTTCCTCAAAAACATTTTTTTCTCTACCGTCATTACTTCAGGTTGAGCAACCTCCAACGTATTTACAATTTCTTCATTGGATGATTTACTCATTTCTTTATGATTGATCTGTTTTCATGTTCCTGCTTGCTCCTCATCCTCCTCTTTATCCATTTTTGAAGCTCCAGATTGCTCTTTAATTTCATAATCGAAATTACCACTTTCAAACTGATTAAAAAAGATATTACAATTCTTCTCTGTTGGAAACACATCTCCATAAACTTCTGTTAATATACAATGAGTTTTAGCAGCAAATTTATTCATATTAAAGTAATGAATTAAAATTGCATATACAAATTCTTTATTCGGTGCAAAATGAAACATTTTTTCCAATAAAACAATTTTTTACAATTTTTCCATTAAACACTAAATAAATGCTTCTATATAACCGCAAAGAAAAGAATAAACTAGAGCCTCAAATTGAAACATGAATGATCATTGATGATTTTATTTCATGAGAGGTGGGGATAAGAACAACTGATATTCCACAGTTTTATGTACATAAAATAAGATAAAGAGAATCGAAAAAACATTGTTGAAAGCCAAGGTGTCTACCTTCATTTATATTTCTTATCCTCACATTCTCTCTTGTTCTCCTTCTCAACTGCAAATGTGAGTTGGAAATCAACATATTTTTATAACGACAGCTGCACTATTCAATATTTTTGATTTTTAACAACACGATCAGACATTCTCTCTCCACCTCTCACACATACATATACCACATTTACACGCACTTGAAATAAATTTACACACAAACACCCCATAAATAGAGGTGATAATAAATAAAATAAATTTCGCGTAAATATTAAACGGTAAACGGATACTTTGCACAAAAAATTAGGTCGTCATGTGATATTGATTTTCAATAGATTTGCTTGTTAAAAAATATGATTAAATCATTTTGAAAGTGGGAGAAATGGTTTTATATCAAATTCGAATGAAATCGCTTGATTAGTAACATGTACAGATTTTTGCTTAAAACTTCGATTGAAAAATGTATTTACTAAAATTTCAACAAGATTTTCAAAAAGGAATGTAGCAAAACTTAAAATTCTAAGTTCAATTTTAACCAAACTAAATGATTTTTTTCATCAGTTTCGGGAAAAATTTAAACGATTTTTTGATATGTTTTTGGTAAAAAAAAATATTTTATTTGATTTGTCAATGATATGAACCCAAAGCATTCAACGTTTTATTATTTTTCCTGTTCAAAATTCATGCATTTATTCAAAAATCGTCAATATTAATCAAAAATCTGTGGAGAAACTTCATAAAAAGGTTCATGGAATAAATCATAATCCACCAAAAAAATGATGAAATCAAATAAAAAATGTCCATGAATTTGATTTTAGAAGCTGTTATTTAATGAAATTTGATTGATTTGATGATTATTAATAAAATTTCAGAGTTTTCGATGGGTAATTTAAGGTAAATTTGGGATTTATGTATAAAAGTTGGAATTTTTTATATAAAACTTTGAATTTACCAACAGAATATTCATCTTTCTCAGTAGAACGTTGAACTTTTTCATTAAAAATTTGATCATTTTCGAAGAAAATTTTACTAAATTTAAATAATTTCACAGTTAAACGAATCTTAACCGATTTTCATGAAATTTCAGAACTATGCCAATATATTGAACTATAAAATTATATGAAAAAAACACGAAAAAAGAAAATATTTTGGGTAGAAAATGAAAAGTCACTGTTTTTTTGTTTGAGATCATTAGTGCATTTTTATTTAACATTTTAGAGTCACATTTTATTTAACATTTTGATGGAGAGAGTATTGAATGAGTATTTATCACGAGATTTGGCACGCATTCGTTCGAACCATTTTCGAGTCAGTGCTGCATTGAAAGGCTTCTTAAAATTGTTTCATATTCGACAACACGGCATTCACACGAAACTTATTTGGACTGTGAGGATCCTCTTCGAAGATTATTTGATTTATTGAACCACACCATTTCTATTGGAATAATAAAAAAAAACGATTAATACAAAAGCGTTTAGTCGTAGAAATTGCAATTTTTTTACATTTGTGAAATGATTTGTTAAACAGTAACAATAAATAAGACAACAGTATGTATGATTCTATTTTGTTTGCAATAAAAACCGAAATAAATATTCAGAACAATAGACCAAGGGTTCGTTTTGTGTTTGAATAAGTATCTGTGGATGAACACAAAATTTGTTTCTGAAATATTACCAAGGCATTACGATATTCAACTGATTCTAAAAAATACTCATGTGTCGTTTATGCAATCGTAAATATTCGAATTTATTGAAGTCAATAAATAGTCATGACCTTTTCAGGGAATTGCAACGCAGTTTTCGCTTTGAGGAAGAAATTTTAAGATTAAACTCTCCAAACGAATGAGAAAGACAAAAAGAAGTGAGGTGAAAATACAAAGGTAAAAGAACAACAACAACAACGAACGGACTGATGTATTGTAGAATAGTTGTATAGTCCCTGCACTGGTAGTACATTTTTATCATAGCGTGTTCAACTTTTAAATTATTTAATTACGACTGCATTCAGTTGGTGAATCTCGTTCGATTTTGTGAGCTTATCGTGTCGAAGTGTAAATATCGACATATTAATCAATGAAAATCGAATTATGTAGTTGAAACTATTCAGACCAATAAAAAAATGTATAAATCATTGAAACAGCACAGTAACAGCAACAGCAGAAGTTAATGTTTAATGTGTAGAAGTAATCGAAAGGTACAAACCTGTGGAATTTCCTTGCCCTATTTTCTTACCTTTCAAGTAAGCTATGATTCTCTTCTCCTGTTAGTGCTCAAAAACTAAAATGAAAGGAAACTAGCATCTTTTCTGTGTTTTTTCATGTATTCTTCGTTATCATATATCAATATTTAATAGTAACAGAATAAAACATTACATTCTGTAAAGGAAAAAATGGGTGAGATTCATTCTAAGGTTATTTAAACTGTAAATATTTGAATGGATTTGTCATAAATGCAACGACTCATAAATATTATAATCTATAAGATAAAATTTTTACTTATAAGCATAATGTTTCCTTTTTCCAACAAGTTTATCTCTCATTCCAAGAATGTGAACCGATAGTTCGATCCAACGCTGCTATGTAAAAAAATAGATATAATAGATAATATAGAAAATTTAAATATTTGATAACATTGGAAAAGCACTAAGCTATGTGCCAGCCGAAATATTTCCAAAAAATTTCAAGATTTCAAAACTGATGAACAAATAAAATTATAGGAGAATTGTATATACATTTTATTCAAATTATAAAAATCAAAAATGCAACAACAGCAAACAACAACAACAATGCAGAAACAATTTTCTTAGAAAAAAGCAACAGGAATCCAAAAATCAACCAATTTATAAACAATTATGATGCAATCGAATAAAAATATGATAGTGCAGAAGATGCGATCAGATATACAACAACAAAAGCTACAATAATCGATATTGCCGTACCAATAGAGAACTGATTCGCCGAAACAATAATTAAAGCAAGAAAAAAAAAGTATTACCCCTACAACTAATTTGAAGCATACCTGCACTTTAGAGCCAATTATTCTTTCCCAAAATGATTTAAGTCTTTTACCTCGAATGTCAAGAGGTACTATGTAATCGATTTTCAGCACTCGGTTCACGGCATCCGGACCACCTTGAATGAAACCTGTTGGGGAGCACAGACAAGAAAATGAATTCATTGAAATGCCTAGAACATTGAAAACGAAAAATATATTCGGATCTACGAACCAGCTGCGATGGTTTCATTGATCAATTGTTCCAAATCAGAATCAACCTTGACATTCAAACGTGCACGTAGGTCTTCATACGGAATGCATTTATTACCAAAAGCCATTTTCACGATGGTAAGATGTTTCAATTTATTTTCCATGGCATCACTCAATACGATGTAATTGCCTCGGTTTGCCATGTACTCTTTGTATGTATCATACGCAAACAGTTGCAATGTGTGCAAATAGTTGGTGTGCGCTGTATTTTTCAACTGAAAAATATTTACAAAAAATAATCAAATGAAATGAAATAAAAATGGAATCCGTCTTGATAAACGAGAATAAAACAATTGAATTAGTAAAATTCACCTTGCGAACATTTGGATGTGCCAATAGAGTGGTAAAATCACAGACGTTCAATTTTCCGAGTGCATTTTCGATCATTTGAACGCCTATATTTTCAACACTGATCACATAATCTATTCTCAGCTCTCGCTTCATGGCATCTGAACTACCTTGAATGAGACCTATTGAAGAGCACAGACAAGAAAATGAATTCATTGAAATGATCCCGAGTGAAAAAAGATGTTAGAAAAATATTCAGTGCACTGATTTTTTTTTCAATACACTGAATTTTTTTTTTCAGTGCACTGAATCTCGAATTTTCGATTTCAGTGGGTCATTTTTCCCACTCGGGATTCGATCATTAAAAACTAAAAAATTATTCTGAATTACTAACCAGCTGCGATGGTTTCATTGATCAATTGTTCCAAATCAGAATCAACATTGACATTCAAACGTGCACATAGGTCTTCATAAGGAATGCAGGTATTACGAATAGCCATTCTTTCGATGGTAAGATGTTTCAATTTATTTTCCATGGCATCACTCAATTCGATGTAATTGCCTCGGTTTGCCAGGTACTCTTTGTATGTACCATACGCAAACAGATGCAATGTGTGCAAATAGTTGGTGTGCGCTGTATTTTTCAACTGAAAAATATTTACAAAAAATAATCAAATGAAATGAAATAAAAATGGAATCCGTCTTGATAAACGAGAATAAAACAATTGAATTAGTAAAATTCACCTTGCGAACATTTGGATGTACCAACAGATTGGCGAAATTATAAACGTTTGGGCCTTCCAGTGCATTTTTGATGCTGGTCAAGAAATCAGGAACTTCAGGCTGCATCTGAGACGCTTCCAATGAACTGTATGTAAGTGATTCGCTCGCGCCATTTTTTGCATTTTCCATTTTTGTGTGTTTTTTTCTCACTCGTTTAGAAAATTTTATTCGACAGCAAAAACACAAATTTTATAATCAAACTAAACCGAACTAAAAACGTGATTGTTGTATTCGTCGTTTCTTTTGGAAAATCGGCTAGAAAATGTTGATTCACAGCAAAAAGAAATAAAGAACAAATTTATGTTGTAAATTGAACCAAATGTTGTATCTAAACAAATGTCACTTTGCGCATTTTTTTTCTTATTTCGCTGCAAATTGAAGTGCGTTCAATGCTACATCAGAATATGGACAATGGATACGGTTAATGCGACGGTTGAAATGTTGTAAAATCAAATCTATTTGTTTAAATAGACAAAACAAAAAAGAAAAATGATGAATTTGTTTTTATTTTTCTGAAATAATTTGTGGAATAAATGATGGATGCGCGGCTTGAGTCCATTTATTTTTGTAGTACGATAGACGTTGTGAGCTATTGAATCCGCATTTCTCTTTCATTTCCTTACAAAGATTCAAGTCCAATTCAGCATATAACATTCCATCTTGGATGCGAGACAAACTGTAGATTGTTTTATTAAAAATATCGGAAAAAATTCAAATTAGTGTGCTAACTAAGAAAAAGTTGAGAAACGTGAATGAAAATATCAACAATCAACATACCTTTGTTCTACTGCCGTCTGGTGCTGTTATAAACGTTGATCCAAAACATGGACCGAATACCTTCTCTACACCTGAATTCAAAGTGATTTTTTCAATTCCAACACGATTTAGGGCCACTGTATAGTAACTATGATCAAAGGCAGCACTTCTTATTTCAATGGGCCACCAATGCTCGTTGACAACCTGCAATTGAAAAAAAATTCTCGATAGCAATTTGAACACAGTAAAATGAACCAAATCAATAATATATATAAACGATGACACAAAAGATTGAAAACCGTTGTTGCTGGATTGAACAAAATTTCAGCCCCATTCATTGCATGCAAAATCCAATTTTGTGGATGATGTCGATCAAAGCATATTGTCACGCCAATTCAGCCGAAGGTTGTGTCAAACACTCGCTGACCAGTTGTTCCTTGTGTGTAATATTCACATTCACCATTGAGGCTGAGTCCAAATGCTCGGCTATAAAATTTATAGCCGGCTAGAAAAATTCAAATCCGTCTTTCGCCGTATGTAGTGGGTTTGTTATATCAGGTTATTTATTTCTAAGCTATTGCAAGCCACTGGACCCAAATCCACCAATAGTTTGAGGCATTTGTCGCTGTTATGACAATTTTCATTTTCTAGCCGGCTAGAATTTTTTTTTTCGTTTTTTTCGCATTTTTTGGGGAAATTTTAGTCGGATGAAATGAATTAGGACAAATAATGACGATTTGCATCAAAAACCGCAATAATTTCACAGATATTTTTGATTTTTTTTGGAAAAAATTGAGTTTTTTGAAATTGTTTTTTTGGACTTTTTTTAAATTTTTTTTTGGAAAATTTCATTCGAATGGAATATATTAGGGCATAAAAAGCGGTTTCACATCGAAAATTTTCGATTTTTTGTAATTTTTTCGCGAAAAGTTTGAAGTCCTTTAATTTCTCAACTACTCAAAATAGAGCAACAGTGTCTGAAGCAACTTTTTAGTACTCCTCAAGACCTTTGCATACCATGTTCTAAAAGTACTAAAAGAGTTCTAAAAATGTACTAAAAAGTACTAAATGTTGCAAACCCTTTGTATGGCTGTGGTTGACTCTGGGCGATGGATTTACTGTACGAAATCATGTTAAACGTACAGTATTGGACCGTGATATACCCTACTGAGCGTTACCTAGCTGTTATATTAATATTTGAATAGAAAACTTATCGCATATCTTCTATCAATTTCAAGTTTTTTTTTCTATTCAAATATTAATATGATTGGATTCGCTCGATTTCATCGCATCGTTAATTTGCAAATAGTTAAAGGGAGTGAGAGCCAAAAAGTGGTAGCAGTAGCAGCAGCAGTACAAATGTCATGGCTACATTTTTCGCTGTTAGTGTGGAGGTGGTGTGTGAGTGTTCATTGTGTGTGAAAATACTTTGTCGTCGACACAAATGAAATTTATTGAGTTTGCCAACTAGGTAAAACATATATACATAATACCGAACAGCGATGCAAACGCACACACACACACACCGTCCGATCCGATCCGATCCGATCGACACAACGGTTTTTGAATAAAAGACCGTATTTATATACACTAGACACTAATAGCAATCACGGTACTTGAGCCGAAAATGTGTTGTATGTTCAATGTTCATGCACTCGCTCTCATGAATCATGATATATTAGAGATCGAAGTTGAAAAAGCATCGACAGAGTTCCATAAATATTAACGCCATTCCGTGTGTGTGTGTGTATAAGTCGCTTTTTTCCCTCTTCTCTCACTCTCTCTTTTGAATTCGTTCATATCGAGTAGAAATCGCATTGCTATGGACTATTTAGGCTATTGTTTATGTTCTCAAAACCATTTAGATAAACTAAAGCTTCTCTGTCGCTGTCTCTTTGTGTATGGAATGGGACATGAAGGCAATGGAGAAAAAGCAAAACAACGAACTTTTGTATCAACTGTCTAGCTTTTTGGTGGTATGTTTTCACCCATAGAAATTGTTCGGTGTGCTACTGCCGCCGCCGCGTGCGTTTTCTCTTTGTGTATACATATATACGTATCACAAAACATAATTACGATAATTCATTAGAAAAGGTGTTGTTTTCCACTGTGTGTTCCGTTTTTCATTATGGCGAGAGAGCGAGAGAGAGAGAGAGAGAGAGAGAGAGAGAGAGAGAGAGAGAGAGAGAGAGTTCAGTTCGGTTGCATGGACAAACGAATGGACGAATGGATGGCTTGGTCGGGTGGTGAGAGTTGTTTGTTTTTCTTTGTTGCTTGTGTGCCGTGCCGATAAGATTCATTTTGCCAACTTTCCTAATAAAAAATGGACAATTTCGTGCACTGAATATACAGTTCGCCAGTTCAGTGAACAATGAAAATCAGTGAGTGTATGTCAGTGGTTACTATCATTTTCTTTTGGTCTTTTTCTCGGCTCTTTCTCACTCACTCTCTTGCACTCTGTTTTTTCCCTTTTCGCACATTTCTATTCTTCCTCTGTTTCATTTCAACTGCTGTGCATTGTGCTTGCTCCCCGCGCGTGCCTTCGATCTCATTCTCACTCGCCTCATACACTGGGTTGTACATCGTGCATTTTTATCTGGCAGTCATCTGTACACGCATTTCATTACCCATTCGATTGTGGGTTGTTGAAGTTGTCAGTGGTGTCGTTTTTTTCGGGGAGCGGTCGCCGAACGGTTTTATATTTTATTATTTCGAGCACATAAACTCGCTTCGCTTGATTCTTCTTTTTTCGCCTCGGTTTCTTCCTCTTTCTCACACGCACACACTCCCCCTTTCTCTCTCTCTCTCTCTCTCTCTCTCTCTCACATACTCGCCCTTTCTATCTGTCTTGCCACTATTTCCTAGCTCTCTCTCGTCCTCCTCCTTCACATGCAACATAAATCATTGACTGATGAATGAATCAATCAAATAAACTAATATTTCATAGAAATGTCCAAACTTTTGTTTTCTAAATCATTTTTTTCCTTTGCTCATTGCCCAAACAAAAATCTCTTTGCTCAGGCATAATTGTACAACAATGGGCTTAGGGTTTCTTTCGACTAAATAATAGTAAGAGGAAAAAAGTGCAACTTTCATTTCGTCTGGCATGTTTTCATGCTTTGCATTCGGTCAATTCATTCATCTTTTATTGCACTTTCTTGTTGCTCGTTAATTTTTTTCTCTGCTTTTACTCTATCTCTCTCCATGGCTTTTTCTCGTTTTCAAATATATTTAATAAATTATTTTCATTTAGAATGCACAAAACTATGGCGATTCACACACAAGCACACACACACACACACACACACACACATACACTTAAGTCTCATTCAGTCACTCTTCTCTCGCTCACGCTCACTTGGTCGCTCACTCACTTGATGTCGAAACCCAAATATGCATTCCACACGGGGTCGATGTGATCTTTTGCTATATTGTTTTTTTTTTCTCCTGCTCACAACTTAATTTCATTTCCATTTCTTGGTTTCGTTCATTTGTTGTTGTTTCTCTTAATTCTCTCCGTTTGTAATTTGTTTTTTTCTTTTACAACGAAATACACACGATAAATATTTTTTTTCGTGAAAATTAAACTGGCTTACACTTCGTTCTTTCTTCTGTAATTTTTTTTGTCAGTTCCAAAAGTAAAATTTGACGTGAATTTTTTTTTCCGTTTCTGTTTCTACACCAACATTTTCCGATGTTTGTCCTTTTTTCTCCAAAACCAAAAACAGACCGAAAAAAAAACCAAACAACAATAAAACTCACTGAACAAAAGTCGATTTGTATAGAGTATGTGTGTGGGTTCTGTTTTATTTTTTTTTTCGTTGGTTCTTGCCCAATGAAAGATAGATTGTTTATTCGATTTTCATTTTTCGACGCATCTCCCCGTTGAATATTTTTTTAAGACGTATATATATACACACTGAACTGAGGGTAGTACACGTTGTGGGAAAATCATTATGCACACGACCGAAAAGCACGTCTTTTCATAGAAACATTTAACCTCGAACTGAAAATTGTTATGTATAGGAGGATGGAAATAACATTGAAACGTACGAAAAAAACAACAACCCCACAGAGAAATGTTTGAATTAGTGTGACAAGGAAAAGCACAATCTACACACAAACACCATTGCAATTGGACGAATCGAATTTCACGTATACGTGAAGCGAGCAGGCAAGCAAGCACGAGAGATTGAGTAAAAGGCGAATAGAAGAAGAAGATTGTATGGCACCACTAATCAAAATGAAAAGACTCATACAAACACGGATATGCGAACACACATCCATAGAACTGTGTACAGACTGCACGGAGAGAATGGACGATGAATACAATACTCACACATTAATGACGAAAGAAAATACCATACACACGAAATATAACGAAGAATATGGCCGCCAATATGAAAAATCCTTCGGACATGAATACAAAAACATGCACAGGTACGCACACGCACACGCTCTCCACCACTTTGATGGAGGGAAGTGTTCAAGTCTCGTATACATACATAGGTCCGCATGAAATTGCGTTGTAACATGACATACCGACCAGTACAAGCACAACCACGACACACAGCCACAGCAGCAAAGCACCAAATCGTCATGTGCGCGCTTGTGTATGTGTCGATGGTTGCCACACATCAGGGTTCAAAATAACTTGTAGCCTGCTTGGTGAAAGCGTCACACAGAGCTTTTTCTTCGCCGCTTACTCGGTACATTGTTCAACTGATATGTAGTTGTGCCGATGTTGAATTTATGCTGTTCGATATATTTATCGAGAAAAGCGTTCTAATTAAAATTCGGCTGGAAATTGGACATTTAACGGCAAACGAAAAAAAACCCGTTCTTTTTTTTCCGAAATGGTGAGAGAATGGGTGAGCTGAGTGTTGATTAGCTGCTATTTTCGACCCTGACTTCAATCAATTGCAAAACGCAGCTCCACATTCCATGGCACCTACCAATTTTTTTCTCTGCGTTTTATCTGAACAATACGACAAAATCACCGTCATGGTTTTTTCTTCTCTCTGTTCGTTCGTATGAGTGTGGTTTTGTGGAGATAAGATGTTTTTGTCACGAAACGTGCAAGAGTGAGTCTGTTGAGCTTGGAGCTTATACTTTGTTTGTTCGCTGTACTGCAACTGGAGAATAAGCGCGCGCGAGACAGAGAAAGAGAGTGAAAAAAAATGGAATTAAAAACCGTTTCTACCATAACACACATAGACGAAAAGAGGGTGAGTGAGTGAGTGAGAGCGAGCGAGTTTTTCCCATTCATACCACCTATTCGATGTGTCAGCAATATACTGAGTCAGTATCAGTTTCTCACTGCGTCGACATGATACATCAATTTTTACGTGAGTGAATGTGCACGCGCACATTTTCAATACCAAACGCACGCTCACCTCACACACTCATTCTTTTCTTTCGTTCGTTTCCCGAACACAAATGTATCAACACGGGACCATTCCAAATTAACGTGCCAATTTGAATGCATGGAAAATTGGCATAGTTGAAGTTTTTTTTCGTGTATATTCCTCTTTGGATTTGAATAGAAACAACATCACCAACAATGAAGGATGATGCGGTTACAGCCATCGATGGAAATGAGTCGGCATGTGCCTAAGCTTGGGAAAACCGGAAAAATGAACGCAAATGATGCGGATTTATTGGAATGAAGCATGATGAGCCCGGATTAATGGAATGATGATTGAGGATTAATTTGAATGAATGAGCTTACACTTCAAAATTAACGAACTTCATTCCGCGTTTCCATCAACAAGTATGGCGGTGCGTTTCATCACAATCATCTACATCTTGAATTCTTACCATTTTACGGCATCAAATAAAGCCAATTCCAAGTGTAATTTGCACCCACTTGTACTTTTTTTTCTTCTCTACTACATAAACAAAGGGTACGCAAGCAACATGGAAACGACCTCACCATAATGAACTAAATATTTATTTTATTTCTTTCGCCCGGAATTTTCAAATTAAATAATGCGATTTTATGCGGGATATGTGGTAACGGTCAGACCAACACAAAAGCAGGTTTAATATGCTATTTTACAAATCGAAATAACCCATTGTATTCTGTGTGGAATGAAAGAAACCGACTTTCTTTTTCTATTCAATTGAATTTAATAAAAATAAATTCTTTTTAGATTTTCTTTCAATACCATAGCCATTGTTCCACTGTTACCAAGCTATAGCATACCATTTACAAGAATAGAATCGATT
>NW_022601263.1:0-3284 GCF_009176505.1 Sitodiplosis mosellana
GATGATTGCCAAAAATGTCATAAGAATTTATGAAAATGCGTCAGAAAAATTATTTATATTCTTATCACCGTTACTACTTTGCTAGCCAAAGCCCATGCAATTCGATTCCCTTCCGTTCTTAAAGTGGTAACTAGAAAAGTACGCAATTGAAACAGAACATCCTGTTTGTCGATGGATTGTGACTAAACTTTCTGGAATTCACAGATTTTTGGTGGTGAAGTCATTAAAATTAATTCTATATTATCAAACTATCAAATGCCTTATGGTAGCAACTTATTTATTTACGAAGAATTTCCTTTTATAGAGTGTGTTGCGACATCAAACTCCATATTTTGACAAATTCTATTCGGTAAAACAAAACGAAGTCGTACAAGGCATTGTGAAGGATGTAAAAAAGAGCGAAAAAATGGAAAATGATAGCGAATAACCAAAACATTTCAAGCTCGAACAAGAACCGATTTCTATTTTTACTGAATTTGCTTTTGGTTTTTTTTTTATGAAAAACGCTTTCATAACACAGTACAACAATTTTTTGGTGATGGTTGTACGTTTCAGAATCTCAAATGCACGGTTTTAGAGGTCCGAAAACCAAATAAACTGCATCATAGATTTGTTTGGGTGACGTCGAAATAAGAAAGTTATCGACTTCGGCGAATTTTGAGTACGCTAAAGAAATGCAGTTGAGCTTAATATAGATGGCTGGCACCATATTCAATTCTTATTCATTTTATGTGTATTCACAAGCAATTTCTTGGACGGAAGTTTGTCACAAAAATTGTATGATTTCAAACAAAGAATTCTGATAATTTCTTCGTCGGACTCGAAATATTCAAGGACATATATAATAAGTTTTTATATGAAAAAAGTATTTTTAAAGACGTATACGTCTTTCATGGAATCAGAATTTCCGTTTTATTTAACGCCCAGTAAAAATATTTCGTGTACCTATCAAAAGAAACATCCATTTGCTTCGTTTATTCAAAAGTTATTTCATTTTACATTGTAATTTTCATCTTTACACACACAATAGCAAGTAGTTAAATGTCATCGCAAGTCGAGATAAACTATACAGTATACATTTATAGGTGCTGACACCTACTTTTGGGATAAACTTCATCGCATTTTTATATGTCAGCACCTTTCAGATGTATAGGTTATCCCGACATGCTGTCAACAGCGGCTGTTGGTTACGTACTTGTGCATGCGACACACTATAAGTGCCGCGTGCCATCCAATACATGCAGACGGAGCTATGTGTGTACCAAGTTCGTGAATGTTCATGCCTGTTGGAGATGGTGCGCGGGGCCTACAGTGTGTCGCATGCATAGGAACGTAACCAACAGCCGCTGTTGACAGCAGCTGTTCAAAAGAAGCGCTACATAGCCAGCAGATTCAATGCTCTGATTTAAATAGTGAAACAATATTTGTGAATCATGAGCACTAGCAAAGCTCAAAACCATGTTTTTGTCAATATAAATATAGTAGGTTCTGTCTGTACTGCTGTTTTTTTCCGAATTAAGTCTTAATAGATGCCCACAATAAAATTCACTGTTAACTAAGAAGTCACTATAACAGTGAAGTGTCACAGTCACAGTGAGCATACGAACGATCATAACGCATACATACACGCACGATCAATAGCTTACTGCGTGTATGTATTTATGTTTGCGTAATACACGTTCGCATGTTCACTGTGACTGTGACACTTCACTGTTATAGTGACTTCTTAGTTGACATTGAATTTTATTGTGGGTATCTATTAGGACTTGAATCGGAAAAAACAGCAGTACAGACAGAACCTACTATATTTATATTGACAAAACCATGGTTTTGAGCTTTGCTAGTGCTCATGATTCACAAATATTGTTTCACTATTTAAATCAGAGCATTGAATCTGCTGGCTATGTAGCGCTTCTTTTGAACAGCTGCTGTCAACAGCGGCTGTTGGTTACGTTCCT
Organism: Sitodiplosis mosellana; assembly: GCF_009176505.1. Lineage (NCBI taxonomy): Eukaryota > Metazoa > Arthropoda > Insecta > Diptera > Cecidomyiidae > Sitodiplosis > Sitodiplosis mosellana. The sequence continues at coordinate 1,959 of NW_022601263.1, forward strand.
ATGCATGCGACACACTGTAGGCCCCGCGCACCATCTCCAACAGGCATGAACATTCACGAACTTGGTACACACATAGCTCCGTCTGCATGTATTGGATGGCACGCGGCACTTATAGTGTGTCGCATGCACAAGTACGTAACCAACAGCCGCTGTTGACAGCATGTCGGGATAACCTATACATCTGAAAGGTGCTGACATATAAAAATGCGATGAAGTTTATCCCAAAAGTAGGTGTCAGCACCTATAAATGTATACTGTATAGTTTATCTCGACTTGCGATGACATTTAACTACTTGCTATTGTGTGTGTAAAGATGAAAATTACAATGTAAAATGAAATAACTTTTGAATAAACGAAGCAAATGGATGTTTCTTTTGATAGGTACACGAAATATTTTTACTGGGCGTTAAATAAAACGGAAATTCTGATTCCATGAAAGACGTATACGTCTTTAAAAATACTTTTTTCATATAAAAACTTATTATATATGTCCTTGAATATTTCGAGTCCGACGAAGAAATTATCAGAATTCTTTGTTTGAAATCATACAATTTTTGTGACAAACTTCCGTCCAAGAAATTGCTTGTGAATACACATAAAATGAATAAGAATTGAATATGGTGCCAGCCATCTATATTAAGCTCAACTGCATTTCTTTAGCGTACTCAAAATTCGCCGAAGTCGATAACTTTCTTATTTCGACGTCACCCAAACAAATCTATGATGCAGTTTATTTGGTTTTCGGACCTCTAAAACCGTGCATTTGAGATTCTGAAACGTACAACCATCACCAAAAAATTGTTGTACTGTGTTATGAAAGCGTTTTTCATAAAAAAAAAACCAAAAGCAAATTCAGTAAAAATAGAAATCGGTTCTTGTTCGAGCTTGAAATGTTTTGGTTATTCGCTATCATTTTCCATTTTTTCGCTCTTTTTTACATCCTTCACAATGCCTTGTACGACTTCGTTTTGTTTTACCGAATAGAATTTGTCAAAATATGGAGTTTGATGTCGCAACACACTCTATAAAAGGAAATTCTTCGTAAATAAATAAGTTGCTACCATAAGGCATTTGATAGTTTGATAATATAGAATTAATTTTAATGACTTCACCACCAAAAATCTGTGAATTCCAGAAAGTTTAGTCACAATCCATCGACAAACAGGATGTTCTGTTTCAATTGCGTACTTTTCTAGTTACCACTTTAAGAACGGAAGGGAATCGAATTGCATGGGCTTTGGCTAGCAAAGTAGTAACGGTGATAAGAATATAAATAATTTTTCTGACGCATTTTCATAAATTCTTATGACATTTTTGGCAATCATC
>NW_022601264.1:0-2523 GCF_009176505.1 Sitodiplosis mosellana
GATGATTGCCAAAAATGTCATAAGAATTTATGAAAATGCGTCAGAAATATTATTTATATTCTTATCACCGTTACTACTTTGCTAGCCAAAGCCCATGCAATTCGATTCCCTTCCGTTCTTAAAGTGGTAACTAGAAAAGTACGCAATTGAAACAGAACATCCTGTTTGTCGATGGATTGTGACTAAACTTTCTGGAATTCACAGATTTTTGGTGGTGAAGTCATTAAAATTAATTCTATATTATCAAACTATCAAATGCCTTATGGTAGCAACTTATTTATTTACGAAGAATTTCCTTTTATAGAGTGTGTTGCGACATCAAACTCCATATTTTGACAAATTCTATTCGGTAAAACAAAACGAAGTCGTACAAGGCATTGTGAAGGATGTAAAAAAGAGCGAAAAAATGGAAAATGATAGCGAATAACCAAAACATTTCAAGCTCGAACAAGAACCGATTTCTATTTTTACTGAATTTGCTTTTGGTTTTTTTTTAATGAAAAACGCTTTCATAACACAGTACAACAATTTTTTGGTGATGGTTGTACGTTTCAGAATCTCAAATGCACGGTTTTAGAGGTCCGAAAACCAAATAAACTGCATCATAGATTTGTTTGGGTGACGTCGAAATAAGAAAGTTATCGACTTCGGCGAATTTTGAGTACGCTAAAGAAATGCAGTTGAGCTTAATATAGATGGCTGGCACCATATTCAATTCTTATTCATTTTATGTGTATTCACAAGCAATTTCTTGGACGGAAGTTTGTCACAAAAATTGTATGATTTCAAACAAAGAATTCTGATAATTTCTTCGTCGGACTCGAAATATTCAAGGACATATATAATAAGTTTTTATATGAAAAAAGTATTTTTAAAGACGTATACGTCTTTCATGGAATCAGAATTTCCGTTTTATTTAACGCCCAGTAAAAATATTTCGTGTACCTATCAAAAGAAACATCCATTTGCTTCGTTTATTCAAAAGTTATTTCATTTTACATTGTAATTTTCATCTTTACACACACAATAGCAAGTAGTTAAATGTCATCGCAAGTCGAGATAAACTATACAGTATACATTTATAGGTGCTGACACCTACTTTTGGGATAAACTTCATCGCATTTTTATATGTCAGCACCTTTCAGATGTATAGGTTATCCCGACATGCTGTCAACAGCGGCTGTTGGTTACGTTCCTATGCATGCGACACACTGTAGGCCCCGCGCACCATCTCCAACAGGCATGAACATTCACGAACTTGGTACACACATAGCTCCGTCTGCATGTATTGGATGGCACGCGGCACTTATAGTGTGTCGCATGCACAAGTACGTAACCAACAGCCGCTGTTGACAGCATGTCGGGATAACCTATACATCTGAAAGGTGCTGACATATAAAAATGCGATGAAGTTTATCCCAAAAGTAGGTGTCAGCACCTATAAATGTATACTGTATAGTTTATCTCGACTTGCGATGACATTTAACTACTTGCTATTGTGTGTGTAAAGATGAAAATTACAATGTAAAATGAAATAACTTTTGAATAAACGAAGCAAATGGATGTTTCTTTTGATAGGTACACGAAATATTTTTACTGGGCGTTAAATAAAACGGAAATTCTGATTCCATGAAAGACGTATACGTCTTTAAAAATACTTTTTTCATATAAAAACTTATTATATATGTCCTTGAATATTTCGAGTCCGACGAAGAAATTATCAGAATTCTTTGTTTGAAATCATACAATTTTTGTGACAAACTTCCGTCCAAGAAATTGCTTGTGAATACACATAAAATGAATAAGAATTGAATATGGTGCCAGCCATCTATATTAAGCTCAACTGCATTTCTTTAGCGTACTCAAAATTCGCCGAAGTCGATAACTTTCTTATTTCGACGTCACCCAAACAAATCTATGATGCAGTTTATTTGGTTTTCGGACCTCTAAAACCGTGCATTTGAGATTCTGAAACGTACAACCATCACCAAAAAATTGTTGTACTGTGTTATGAAAGCGTTTTTCATTAAAAAAAAACCAAAAGCAAATTCAGTAAAAATAGAAATCGGTTCTTGTTCGAGCTTGAAATGTTTTGGTTATTCGCTATCATTTTCCATTTTTTCGCTCTTTTTTACATCCTTCACAATGCCTTGTACGACTTCGTTTTGTTTTACCGAATAGAATTTGTCAAAATATGGAGTTTGATGTCGCAACACACTCTATAAAAGGAAATTCTTCGTAAATAAATAAGTTGCTACCATAAGGCATTTGATAGTTTGATAATATAGAATTAATTTTAATGACTTCACCACCAAAAATCTGTGAATTCCAGAAAGTTTAGTCACAATCCATCGACAAACAGGATGTTCTGTTTCAATTGCGTACTTTTCTAGTTACCACTTTAAGAACGGAAGGGAATCGAATTGCATGGGCTTTGGCTAGCAAAGTAGTAACGGTGATAAGAATATAAATAATATTTCTGACGCATTTTCATAAATTCTTATGACATTTTTGGCAATCATC
>NW_022601265.1:0-5133 GCF_009176505.1 Sitodiplosis mosellana
GTCCAGTATTGGTGTTGTATCAACCCATTCTATTGGTTCGGTTCGTCCCCATTCGGGAACAAAGATCTCAACACCGGGTGGACTTTTGGTTTTCCGCGTTGCCGTGTCATAAATCAATTTCATATTTTCTACCTGAGTGAACGAAATACGATATGTGGTTAGATTGAAGATTGATTTAGTTAAAATGTGTCAGATATCCATTTGAAACCTCACCCAACAATCGACTATAAACGGCAACAACTCAAACGGATTCAACCAAATGTCAAAGAGGTCATGTGTGCGAAAACAGAAAAAATGCGGTACTGACGGCTTTTCATTCAGCTTAACTTGCAGTCGATTTCCTCCCAATCCAGGAACTGTGAAGATAAATAATCTTTCGTAAAATTTGCATGCAATTTATTTGAAAATGTACACTGTCGAAAAATCATCAAGATTTTATCGCATAGCGGTGTTTTTACACAATGAATGGCTATGGTCTCAAATGATTTCAATTTGGCCGTTTTTTTTGTTCTCATCTTCCGCGAAAAAATCGTCCGTTGCTAAAATATTCTTAAATTACATGGCTTAGAATCGAATTGTTCAACGTTTGTGGGAGTCCCAAACGAAAATAGATAATAACCTAACCCGATAAAAATGTCACATGAATGTTGGGTTATCTCATATTGAACAATAACTTTGTAGGTCGTAAATAAACTGTGTATCGTCGCAAATGTGATGGTATATACGAACGGAAAATTCTTGACGCGAATTTACTTACTGAATATGACAGGCGAAAGACGTTTTGGATTAAAATCGGATGGATTTTTATCATTGTTATTCTCACTGTTGGTGCCTTCATAATCGTTGTCGTTTAGTTTGAAGTGGCCATTGCTTGAGTGGTGCAAACAAAATTGTAACAATATGACATAAACTGCATTCCGTAACTTCATGCCGGCAATTTTTGTTCAACTTTTTTTTTTCAATCAAACTAGTTTTTTCGACAATAAATAATTCCACTTAATTTTGACGGGGGAAAATCGAAACAAACTGCTGCTCGCTTTATCACACTGATTCAAAGTGAACCTCACACCACGACGTAGTTAACTATTGTTGACTTTTGTATCGTTAGACAACAACATTAACATGCAAATGTGCTCGGTTAACGCACATTATCACCATGAAAACGACGACGTGCTTAAGTTCTGCGTGAAGTTGGCAAAATTGACAGTTTAGAATCCAAACATCGATTTTATGATGAGTGAACGCGCACAAATGACACATTTATTGGCGATGATTCAATACAAACCATTTTATGATAATATCTTCAAGTACATGTTGTCGAGAGTGTTTCCTGAGAAACGATAACATTTTCTTCATTTAATCATCAATAATAATTATGTGTTTCTATTTTACAGCGCTATGTGTAACAATTATGTGTTTTGAGAATATGAATAATAATAATAAAGAATAAAATCGCTTTCGTTTGATGTTGATGGTCAACGATTCATCGCTAGACAAATCGGAAAATACACAAAAGTGTCGAAAAAACCGTTTATTATTGCTATCGAGATAAGCCGAGGCAATTGGCTTCTTATTGCTTTTGTTGATGTAATGTATAGTATAATAATGATATGGCATTGGTAAGATCTATTCAGTTACAATATTAAATTCAGAGATGAAATACATTTGGCATAGCAGTGGGTTTCAAATTTGTGCCTTAAAATAGTCGAATTTTCATCATATCCGAGTAGCTAACTTTTTCATCGGGTCGTGGATAGTCATTGTCTTTGGTGAGTTTGCCGATGATGTAGTTGATGGGAGCAGCATTGCTGAGCATATTGTAGTGCTCAATGCCTTGATATTCTTGTTGATAAATTTTTTGAGATTGTGCCTTCTCCCAATGGCCGCAACCAATCAATGAGCGCCGATTCACTTACAAAAATTGTAACATTAAATTTTTAATAAATATAAATTCTGAATATTTTGAATTACCAGTTCCGTCGCCATTCCCTTTGACCAATGTTGGATTTCCATTGTAAGCTGCATCAAATTCCAATCTGTAACACAGAGACTGAAATAACCGAATCTTCTGCCGGTTTTCGGATCTTCTGAACGGAAAAATGCTGCTCTAGTTTTAAATTACGGATCCTAAGAAATTTCAAATGAAACAAAATTTATGCCCAAAGCATGAATACAAAATACTCTTTGATAGAAAATATTACAATAAATTATGGAAAAATTGAATTTCATTGCACATCATGTGAAAATATTAGGCTCGCTTCGTTCGCCATACAAACATTAAAATTGTTGGTTAAGATATGGGAAATATCAAATTCGTAATCGCAAAAACTGTTCACTTTTTCGAATTTTTTGTGTACACCTGCATTCTGTAGTTCGTCAGCTTTTCAATGAATGAAAAATTTTAATCGTTATTTGAAACAGTTCTGCGTTCACATAATAAATTCTCACTTTGAAGACTTCGGTTGGAAATCGAAGTTGAATGATTGAATATCCTAAAACACCGATTGTGAAGTAATCGTGGCACTAGCATGCACTAATGTGCTGAGGCGGCATTCATATTGAAAAAATAATTCTCAAGATCGGCAATAAAATTGTATATGAATCAATGGGGAATATCAAACATTTCATTTTGTTTTTTTTTTTCGTTAAACAAATTGAATCTTTCAAATACAATGAAACTCATCTATAATTCAGAGTTTGGTTTTGTTTTTTAGATTGCAATCGGAATTTCGGATCTTCTGAACACAATTAATCGTGTTTTCGGATCTTCTGAAAATTTCTTATTTCAGTCTCTGCTGTAACATCAACAAATGAATGTTATATTTAGAACAATTACGAGCGTTTTATATTTCGAATTAAAAAAAAATGCATAAAATTCCATTCGCACCTGTCAACCGTATCGCCAACGTTGTTGCCATACAAACAGTGCAATTCCGCTCCAGGCGCTGTGTAGTTTTCGAATAAAGCCAAATCCTTTCGCATTTCGACCGCATTAGGGAGACTGATATCACTGTTTAGAGTAAAAATAATAATGGATAAAAAATTGTCGAGAGTTAATTGCTTCAAAAAAAACTGAACTCACTAGAAAAACTGGTCGATATTCTCCAGTGTATAATTCTTCCGATTCATTGTAACCATAGCTTCATTCGATTTCCAAAAGTTTTTGGAAGGCATTAGCCAAACCACCGCTGGTCATGTCTCTTGCACCTGCTTCATTTTATTATTTTGAATGAGTTCGGCTCCAAAATCGTAACCAACCGAAATAGCTTGAATGGCTTGGATGGAACCGCCCCAGGGAGTTGACAGTGTGATGACTTGTTTAACATATTTATCTTTCCATTCTTGTGGCATTTGTTGTAGGAAATACAATATCATTCTGCCACCCATGGAATGACAGATAAATGTAATGCCGATATTCTCATTGATGTTATACGCGAACTCAGTCAACTCTTTTAAGCGTATGAACCAGTCTTTGTTTTCGTCTGTAAAAAACAGTACATGAAAATCAATACATGATGAAAATTCAATGATAAAATGAAAACCAATTTCTGCAATGACTCACTAGGCCCTTTTCGAAAATCATATGGTGCGCCAAAAAGTGTATACCCACGAGCATAGCCACGATTAACTAAAGCCTCAGAAATATAGTAGAAATATGCGCCAAAATCATAACGATCTATGACGGGTGTTGTATCAACCCATTCCAAATCCTCAACTCCTCCCCATTGCGGCATTCTAAACTCAACTCCCGGCGTGTTTTTTGTTTTCCGCGTAACATTGTCGTACGAAAGCTTCATATTGTCCACCTATGGTATTATTATTGACAAATGGTCAGTTTATGCCAACTTGAAAATTCTCCACAGAGAAATGTTATGAATTTACCCAGCAATCAATTATGCCTGGAATCATTTGTAACGGATTCAACCAAATGTCAAAATAGTCTTCATTTTTGACACACCACATGTGTGGAACATCGGCTTTGTTGAGTCGGGCCTGCATTTTGTTTCCACCACATCCAGGGACTGTGAATAAAATAAACATAAATTTTTGTATTAGACTTTTTCCACTTATCTGCTAGCGCTAATACGCAATAAATTGTTGTGTCAATAAGTTCAACTACGTTTGTTTTTCTATTTTCAATCAATTTCATAAAAAAAATGTTGTAACAATCTCTTCGAATATATTCGTAAATCGCTTAAATTTATTCATTCTTCTGTACAGTGCAAGTGCTTAAGTAATTAACTGTATATATAAAAATGAATAGAGTTAAACAAAAAAAGTCTAGTTGTTTTCAACAGTTCGATGAGAAGAAGGCATTTATGCCATTTTCGTCGTTGAAGAAAAGAAAATCTTTCTCTATAACTCTTCTCTACTCTGTGAGATGGAATGAATCAATTGACCCAGTTGTATTGGAGTTGTTGTTGACGTCGATAATCGTAGCGTTCACTTTCTACAGCATCATAGGTCTTATTTTTGACCAGCACCTGCAAAATGTATTCCACAACCCGTTTATCGCTTAAAATTCCCGAATGACCGACACTGGGGAGTTCAATCGAATGAATCGTTTTCTCTCGTTGTGCTTTTGTTCCACTCCACATTTCGCAGGATTTTAATGATCTAGCATTTACCGTACCGTCTCCGTCTCCAGTTACCAGTGTGGGTGTTGTTTTCAAATCTCCTTTGTAATTTAGTCTGAAAATTCACAAATAAATCGCATAACTACTAATTCTCTCCAAATAAAGGTCAATTCGAAATTGTTTGGTGTGCAAACCGTTCGACTGTTGGAATTCCTTCGCCGTATAAACAATGAACTTCAACGCCTGGCGCCGTAAAATCCGTATATTGTAGTGTGTCCTTTCTCATTTCCCATCCGGTCGGATAGCCAATATCACTGTGAAAAAAAACAAAACAAAAGAAAACAGATCAGTTTGTTTATTATTCCCTCGTCGCTTTTTTATATTTCAATTCGCAATTCGAGACTTACTCGAAAAATTCCTTAAGGTTGGACATTGTGTACTGTTTGTCGCGTGTCGTTACCAACACTTCGTTTGATTTCCAAAAATGTGGCGACGGCATAAGCCATGCTAATGATGGTGATGTAATTTGTTCGGCTCTCAAAGTGCTACCGCTCAA
>NW_022601266.1:0-21573 GCF_009176505.1 Sitodiplosis mosellana
AATTCTTAAGTTACTCTTGTGTTGACAAAAACACGCAAAAACACGAGAAAAATGTTTGATTTTACGTTTTAAAATAACAAGATTAAAAAAAAAAATTTGCGCTTTTTAATAAAAATTAACTCAAAATATTTCTTGAGAACAGAAAACCGCTCAATAAGCAATTGACACATGTATATATTTGTATATAAGCTTTTGAATTTGACGTACGTTGTGCTTGTAGTACTTGTTCTTGCACCAGTTGGCGTTGACGTAAGAAGGCATAGCGTCGTAAATAGTTGTTGCTTTCAACATTATTATCTCACTGCCGGTTTGTTGGTTGATACTTTTTTAATAAGTGCGTTCGTTTCTTTTCTGATCAGTGGCTATGTTTCAACTTATTGATAGAGCGCGTTTTGTGCATGCTTGGCTGAATTGAATATCGTCGTTCAGTATCCTCATGGACTGAGATCCTGATGCAAACTTGGATCATATCCCATGCTTCCATCGTACGCTTGCTGCGGATCGTACCCTGAGCTCAGTGAATAGCCCATTGAATCTTGTGTTGGAGCTGGAGACATCATTGGAGTAGCTAGTTCCATAAAATGTATCTTCCATTAACGAAAAAGTCGAATGATTGTTATATATTTGGCAAATGACAAATACCTGCACCACTCGGTGGCCCACCCATTGAATATGGTGATGCACCTGCTGCCTTTTTTGCAGCATATAAATTCGCTTCTTCCTGAGCTTTGCCAATATTTTTTTTGTAGCGAATTCGCTTGTTACCAAACCAATTTGATACTTGCGAAACCTAATGTAAAATTATTGACAACATGAGTATTCAACAGAGATGCTAAGTACTGTACAAAGTGAAACAATCATAAATGAAAATGAATGTTTGTTAGTATTCTGAACAACTCAATCCAATACAATTGAAGAAAATAAGCACAGTGTTCAAAAAAATTGGGTAGTTCCGTGTGAAAATGTGTTTGCTTCGATGTCTTTTATTTCAAATTACGGTGGGATGTGCACATTTCCTTAATTTTCCTTTTTAACTCCACAAAAGAATATATACATTATAGAATGGAGACCAAATCGTTACAAAACGATCGACTTTTCCGCTGCTGTGTTTATTTCGTTTAATCGATAGATTGAAAAAGAGTTGAGATTATTAATTAGTTTTAACTAAATTTCTACGAAAGCTATTTTATAACTTAAAGGAAGAAGAAAAAAATGGCACATACCCACGCTTCGTTCATTTGTGATTTGGAAAAATTATTCATTCATCCGGTAGTATAACACATGACACAAATACTTACATATGTATATATATGTAATGTAAATTTTTTTTTACACGATCACACAATCTTTTTTAGAAGATGTTTTAATTAAATTTTAAATGTGAATGGCAAAAATGAAATTCAAGGTTTATATGATTCTTTTTATTGAAACACTGTGTAAAAACGAAAGTCTGATATCAAATGATATCAAACACATATGTAATAAACCAGTTTTGTGCTAAAATTAGTGGCGCACATACAAAATGCCTTCCGTATGGCTTGTATATTCTTTGCAATTGGACGAATTGGACGTAATACAAATGCGGAAAATTGATTCAATCAAAAAGATCCCAAGAAACATTCATTAAAAGCAATTTAGTCATTTTTAACGTTAAAGTAGAGAAGTGATCCTGCCAAATACAGAAGTGATCCTGTCACAAACAAGATGCCACTTGTACTACGACCGCCAAAAGTAAAGAATTTCATTGCAATGCCCGTTCATGACTTCGATCTCAAGCACATTCGCATCGACGTCACGCATTTCTTTAAAATTGCTCGTAATTTAGGCGCTTTGAATCATGCGATAGGAAAAAGTGGCCGAAAAGTGTACATCGAAAAAGAAACTTACAACAAAAATCCGGCACAGTGGTGGAAACACGTGTTCAACATGAAGAAAATCAACAAAATCGGCGACAGAAAAATGAAATTCGATTGCTCGATTGTCATCGATAGTGTTTCCGTTTCGCTCATGTACATCAAATCGAACCGTACGCTAGATGCGAAGGATTTGAAGACAATTGAGCAGATGTACCGTGATGAACTATTCGTGTATCAGTTTGGAATCGACCCTGGAGTTCGTACATTGAACGCAACCGTTCGTCGCACCGTTGCAATTGCAAATGAGTATTCATTTTCAGATAAAATAATGTACAAATTACTAATTGCTGTGGCATTTCATTGCTTTTTCATTTCAGGAAAACATCACGATTGCTGGTCCAACAATCATTGGAGGGCGAAACGATCAAAACGTAGGCAGAAGGAAGAACGATGGCAGAGGACATTCAAGGAGCAACAGCAACGCGACCTTAGGTCATATCCAGTGGTCCCATCGCCAAAGTCAAAGAATGCATGGAAGAGCTACATATGTCATCGGTTGACTATGATGGCACTGGAAATTGCTGTGTTCGGAACGCGCAAGTACGCTCGCCTTAGTTTTGACAAATACGTGGCGAAAAAATTGCCGCATCGTTAACGAACAAAAAGCCATCAATGATTTACTTGGGCGCAGCACAAATGGCACCAAACTCACCGATTGGAATCAAAAGACGATTGCATGCCCCGGCACAAGAAAATTGTTGGCTTCAAGAAATTGAGCAATTGCATCGTTCGTTTCGTCGATGAGTACTTCACATCGCAGACATGCGCAAAATGCTTTGGACGTTTCGATCCACGAACCAAACGAAATCGGTTCAAAGTTTGGCGACAGTGCTGGCTGAATGGGTATGATAGTCAAATAATGCCAAACAAAATCGTGACCACATTAAGTAGCCGAAAACTGAAGAAAGCACGCAAAGAGGAGAAGGACGAACGAATGCAACAGAATGTCAACAACAATCAGCCACGTAACGCAGCCAATCCGACTCGACCATCTAAAACACGTTTGGTGTCAAAACTTTGCAAATACTATAAATGTCATTCAAATGACGCTGGTGACTTGGAGTAGTATGCGTCACACATAGATCAGAACGTAACCAATTGGCATCGTGACGTAGTGGCTGCAAAGGGCATTCTATACAAAGGTAAAATGATGAAATCGAAATGATTCTAACTATTTTGATTGCAGATTTTTTTGTGATTTCTGTTTTAGGTCGTTGTGAGGTGTTCGAATACCGCATTCACCCGAATCTATCGAGACCGGTTCAGCAAAACGAACAGAACATCGACAGTGATTACGAGCACATCTCCGAAGATGAGGATGATGAATAGATTGCAGCAACCACTAGCAGTAGCACCAACTCCATATCACTTAAGAATAGATTTTAAAAATAATACTTGTACTAACGATTTGTTAGCCAACTGGCCTTGATTAATTTGCGGGCCTGAGGGGACAGCCTTCTGTTGTTCACGGGAGTACGTACATTTGGTTGCGTAGATAGGAACAAATGAAATGACTTGGTTTTCAATTGAAAAAAAGAGCATTGATTTCATTCTATTTTCTTTCCATTCATTTCATGCACAATTGGACTACGCCCGAATTTCACTCATTTTCGACGGAAAAAATGATTGTATCTATGGTCAAACGTAACCCCACATTCAACCCTAAACATATACCCGGGTTAGGATATAATTCATTTAATAATTGTTACTTGGGATTTAAAGTGATATGATGCGTTTTAAGTATGAACATTTTTCTAAAAATATTGATGATATTCACTTACCGTAATACCACATTTGCGTGCCAGATCTTCTTTGGCTTCTTCGGAAGGATATGGATTGCTTAAGTGACTGTAGAAATACTCGTTGAGAATTTCAGATGCTTGTTTGCTGAAGTTACGCCGTTTTCGTCGGGCATCCAAAAATCGTGAGCGTAGTATCATGACGGCTTCACAAGTTGATTGTTTGAGCTGCATTTGAATGGAACCGAATTTCTTGTGGATGATCTGCACCATACGCTCGATTTCTTTCGGAGTAATTGGTCTAATATTGTGAATTTGATATAATATGAAAATAGTTATAATCCTTGCACTAACAGGAGCAAAAACTCTAAAATAAGTATCTATTGTAACCATACCTGGTACGACTTTGTTCACGAAGTAAATTCATAACATGGGTAGTAAACTCATTGCACGCTTGCTCGTACTTTTCCAATTCCTGATGATAGATCAGTCGAATTTGTGCCAATTTAGCACGATAATCGGAGTGCTCGATAGCATTATCAGCACCATCCAATGACAAGGATGATCCTTGACTCGCTGCTGCTGCTGAAGCGGCAGCATTTGCACCACCACCCTTTTCAGGCCCAGCTACTCCCTCGGCGATCAACATATTGTCCAAACGCAGAATCTGTGGATCAGGTGGCTCCTCTTCTTGTGTATTGCGGAGCGACAATACTGAAAAATCGTTTTACATTACGATTAAAATTATTTTCAAATGGAAATACTTCGATTGTAGCAATGTTTAGACTGATGCAGTCCTGAATCTTTTCCAAAACAAATGTAAAATTACCAGCTTTATCTTTCACTTCACATAGCACAACAAATAGAGCCTGCTTCATTCGGTGACAGTTCAAAGTATGCTTCCGAGCCTGCGCTTCGTCCAATGATTGCTCGGTTATGTTCATGATTTGTTGCAGAATTTCACCAATGTCTTGCTTACGGCCATGATTTTCATTCTCACCACCTTGTGATCCATCATTTGGATTTGGCATTCCGTAGTTTTGCGGTGCCATCATGCCGGCATGAGCCATCATACGATTCGGGTCTTCCATTTTGAAACCTTGTTCTACGTTTATGTTCGGTAGAGATTAGTGAATTTTCTTCTTTGGTTCGACAATAAAACAATAGAAAAAAATATAGAGTGTTAAAGGTGCGATACAAAATCCAAAAGAAAACAATGATGATTATGAACACAAAGGTCAACACCGGACAAAATTTAATATTGTACTGAATAAGTGGAAAAAATATCAACAAGAAAAACGACAAAAATGTAATATCTAAACGTCATGTCATGGGGTTCTGTTATTGTGTTTTCCTTCATTTCATATATTCTTCAAACACATTTTGGACGTGTCCAATTTTTTCAATGTTAAAAAAATGGCTAAAAAGATTATTTTAATTTTTTCCCAGTCAAATATACACATATTTCACAGGCCCAGTCAAAAAGAAATTAAATGTTTCCAAATATGTCGAAAATGATGTCGAAAGCCGAACATCCGCTTTTACCCTAGCTACCTATATCAAGATTGTTCAACTCAATACAGTTTTCTATATGTATGTGGACATAACTAAACTGACAACCCATCATCTGTCAATCAAAACATGAATATGGACAATATGTGAATGGTGCGTTTCGCACATAACGAAAACAATGCTTTGTGCATCAGATTTGTGAATTTTTTCAATAGAGATGAACCAAATCACTTTGAAAATAAGAGACAAGTTTTCTGGAGTTGATTTTCAAAATGGAGACTTCATACGCTATATGTACAAATTGTACCTGCAATGTATGGTTGGAAAAAACTCTTTGTTGTTGAAAAAACACACACTTTTAACAGCAGCGCTCGCGGATTAGAATAAAGAAAAATGTCTACTTCACATTTATTATCAAATTATACGAAACAGTCTTCTTTTTCGTATACACACTGTATTTGATTTGCACAATTTATCGAGAATCCGTTTGTCCAAAATACTTTTAAGCAATTTTCAGGAATCTGTAAAAAATTAGTTAAACCAACAAACGATACACTCAACACCGAGTAAACGTACAACAATATTTTTTTCGTTCGCCGTAGGTAAATGGCGGCTGTCTTCTATTGCTTGTATCCAGAAAAAAATGTCTACAAGTTTTGGTTTCTTGTTGTTCTTTCGTTTTCCCTTTTGTTCTCTTTCGGGAGACGAACGCGAAGTCGATGCTTCGCTTTGATTTTGTGAAAACGCTATGGCATGATGCGCATCACATCACTGTTGTTGTCTCTTTCAAGCACACACACGAAGTGAGATTGCAAAGCGTGACAAATAGTTGTAACTTGGCGTTGCCGCATCAATGGGTGCGCGTAGCGTGTAACGTAAGCTTTTCGCTTTATGTGTTTGTTTTATACTAATGAACTCATGAGTGCATGTCGAACGACGAGAGAGAGTTCATCAATGTGAGGATATGCTGTGCATAAAACGTCGTTCAATCGAAGAACATGCGCATCTTGAACATTATGAAGCCAAAGACTTTTCACTCGAAACGTTCATTTCAATAGTCTTTTCTTGGTTTTTTATTTTTTTCATTTTACAATACAGAACTAAAAGGAAAGTTGGTTGAATATGCTGTCACTCTATTGCAAATTCTGTGAAACCAAATTTTCATGTTGGTTATATTATTAAATTTAGATGCCATCTTATATATACAGAAAAAATGAGAATTAGAAATGACATCAATACTTTCATCACTAGGGATGACCGAAATTGTCAATCTGACAACACAGTTACAGTTAAAATTTAGAAAATAGCTTCATAGGAAAAAAATATTTTTAAACTGATTGAGAACCCATTATTTATGGGTGAGATTTGAGAATAGAGTATGTTTTTTATTTGATTTATTTTTTTGAAAAGGCGAATATGTTTGTGATGGTTCTTTTGAATGCCTAAGGTCGTCGCGGTTTTCCAGGGTTTCCGAAGAACTGATTAAAGATAACAGCTTGGTATCTTTGGCAAAGTTGTGGAGCTAGAAGTGCTCTATGACTTTGCCGAAGATAGTTGTCTCTTATTTCATTCCATTTCATCATCAAAGAGACCAAGTCGCACGGAAACCGTAGAAAACCGCGATGACCCGCCAAAAATGAACATACTCGCCTTTTAACCATTTTTAAGTCGAATGAAACTTACTCTTCTCTTTCATAACATAGTCAGTGAAACCTACACTACTATCCTAAATTGTGAACAATTCATGCAATTTTTGAGTGAGATAAAATCTAGAGGCTCTTTAAATTATTTTTATTTTTAAATGGCTCCACCGAAATATTGGAAACAATGGAAATTAACAGGTGTCTTTGGACTGGAGCAACTGTACAGGAATTCGTCGCTATGTAATTGAGTTTGCAACGTTGGTTCGCTGGCGCTTCGATGAATTTTCGGTAGAGTTCTTAGCATTGTTTCTAGCATATTTAAAATCAGACGGAATAGTGGCCGTTCGTCACGATTTAGTTTCATACAGTCTTCTGCCAAACGTTTCAGAGCTTGAGGACAGTCTGAACGAACCTTCGATAAATCCGGTCGTAAAACGCCTCGTCCAACTTTAAGTAGAATCTCATCTTTGTTATTTATGTGATTGTATGGCAGTTGAAGCGTTAGCAATTCATACATTACAATCCCAAAAGCATACACATCGCTCTGAAATGAGTACGGATTGGTTTCCCTCATACGTATCACCTCTGGTGCCATCCTGAAAAAATGGAATTATACAACGAATTCTACATTCTTCTGATTCCATTTATATTATGTCAGTTTACAATTTTACTTACCAAATTAGGCTTCCCGTTGGATACTCGGATTGCTGTTCGCCAGACCATCGCGCTTTGGCCGTAGCTAGGCCAAAATCGCCAATTTTTACTGACAAATCTTCATGCAAGAAAATATTGTAGGATTTAAGGTCACGATGTATAATATTCTTTGCATGTAAATAGTCCATTCCTTGAGCAACTTGTCGTGCAATGTCAATCAAGGTATTGAGTTCAAATCGAGTCTCATTCACATGAATATGCTTAAATAGGGTACTTCCGTCACACCATTGAGTAACTATTGCTAATGAAGGCTTGCTCACGCAACCCATGAACAATAAAATGTTACAGTGGCGTGTTTTTTTCAACATAGCAACTTCATTTTTGAATGCTTGTAAGTGAGCCGGGCTGGGTGTTTTCACTTTTAAGATTTTCACAGCAACAGGCCCATGCCAATGTGCTCGGTACACCGTCCCAAATGATCCAGACCCTATCCGGGGTCCCATTAAAATTTCTTCGGCCTGAATATTCTACGAAATGAATAAAAAGCATACAGAATGTTTCAAAGATATTTAAGAACAATTTCATTATCATTCCTACCCAATTCTCATCAGTCGGTTTTTGTTCACGCGGAGACAGCAAATTCTTGTTACTTTCGTCAGCTGACCTAGCACGCTGACGCTTAACATGCTTCAATGTGTTTGTAGGTGATGCTTGTGTTGAATGTGAATGTTCTTGACTTGATTGAGTCTGGAAAATATGGACGTTCAAAAAAAATTGTTGATGTCAAGTATATGCCTAAATTTTTAAGTATTTAACTCACGAAATCTACTGGTCCTCTTGCCAGTTGTAGAAGTCTCGATTGATCAGCAGTCAATTTTACACTGTTTATACACACATTAGGGGCTGAGTTGGATCGATCTTGTTGATTCAGTGATCGAGGATGCCTATAAATGGGAGAAGGCGTAAACAAAGCTTGAAACATTCAAATGCTCACACATCGAAATTAGTTTAGTATCATTTTTATACCTTTCTTGATAACCTAATCCTAAACCATTCGCATTTGGTATACCACAGTCAGGATTTTGAGCTAATAAAAGTTGATAATAACTATCCATGTGTATTTGATGACACAACCGTGGCACTTTGTCGGCACATCGTTGGTGGAAGCGATAATTACACTGCGTACAGTAAAATCCAGTGAATAATAGGCGCCGACAACATTCGCAGAATGCTAGCGAAAAGAACGTTTTCCGCACAAACTATGGAATTAAGAAAAGATGTCAATGCGCTTGCTCACTGGACGTATTTCTATTCACGGTGAATGTTCTTTTTTTTTGAGAAACCATACCTGATGGGAAATGTGTGTCATAATTGGAAACTTATCGGTAACTTTGACATAAACTTCTTCAGCCCGGATCAAGCTTATGTCTGTGTCCCAGTGTATTGGCTTATCTCGACTGAGTGTTGTTACCTCACACATTTCACAAGTTAGATTACGCCGTTTAAGAGCTTTACTCAATGCGTCTCTCAGCCGAAGACCTGGAATCACTTGAACCGATGTGCGCTGCTGATTTGGTAAGTGGGCACGCAGAAATATTTTCGGTTGTCTACTCAATGTTTCCACATTATTCCGAACCTAAATAATGGAATTGAATGAAAAAAAAAAAATTATAATTCAGAGGCTATTTTACTGATATATTATTTACGAAGCCCTGATTTCTAACATACATTTCCGAAAATATGATGAATATAACAGCGTGGAAAAATGCGATAAACATTATTTGAGAGCAAAAGTCTGATATAAAAATTACATCACATTTGCTCTCACAAAATTTTCATCTCTGTTCTTTTTCTCGGAGAAAACTATATTGGTTTTGCTTGGAAACTATTTTTCGTACAGAATAAATTTATATATCATTATATCAACCTATTGTAATAATATTATTATTGTGTGAATACCAAAAAATCTTCGGAATAATTTCAAAGAATTTGTATGCATGATTGGGGTTGAAAGTAAAGGTCATCAAACTTGACAGTACTCATGATTCCGTCATTGAATTCATGGTTGCTGTCACCTCTTCGTCTCAATAAGACGTATAATCGATTGATTCTTCTTTCTTCTGTAATTCAAAGCAAAAACTATGCAAAATGTCTTAATTTTTTGTTGTTATGCATAATAAGATTTTGTTTACACCGTAGTCTACTTCCATATTTTTGAGCATGTGTGCGTGTGTATGGTTTCGTCTGCCGAATAGCAAGTACGCAATCGATTTTTTGAAACCTTATCAATTCGGGACTTTGAATCCAGCGCAGAAACAAAGTGCATTCATTCTTCACGCATTTTCTTCGTACAAATAATAATAATAGTAATACTATTTTACTTCCCATTATGTGAACGTTTTGGCCATGTTTTTATTATGTGGCCTGCAAATCTACATAACAAAATGTTTGAAGCGCAATAATCATTTGATTCATTTTGTGTATTTATTTCGTTTATTATGACAATATAAGTGTTTTATAATTAAATATTTACCGATATACCGATGTATATCAAACAGGACAGTTTCCATATTTTATTGAATGATTAGGGTATGAAACTATGAGGAACATACCTCTGGGTTCTCTTCTGGTGGTTCAGGCGATTCATTTTGCTGTATCTTTTCAGTGAGCTCAAGTTTCTTCTCTTCGAGTTCATGAAGTCGTGAAGTTAACTCGTGATATTCTGTAATGTACATTGGTGGTGGGTCTTGTCTGTTGGCAAATTTTGCATTTAATGCATCTATATTACGACTGGTAACAATAATCACAGATTCTATGTTCCGCAGTTCTTCAGCTAGCGGATCCATTAAATCGTCGGTGTCATCGGATGGTGATGACATTTTTTCACGACTATACATAAACGATTTGAATTTTCATCAAGTTTTCTGATTCACTTCATCGAAATTTTGTAACTATAAGTTTTTTAGTTATTTCACACTTTTCAATAAATATTTCGAATTCTGACCTCGACAGTAAATCGGCTTCCAAATCGAATGAGTGATTTCTTATTTTCAGATAACTTTTTACTACATTATACAAAATCTTTTTGTATGAAAGTGTGCGATTTTCTTTGGGTACTTTTTGCTGTTGGCTCTCGTTGTTGGACGTTCTTTTCCTTATTCTTACATTCTCGTTCACTTGTCGTTATGTGTCCAACATTTTACATGTATTGGTGCTCATATTCATATAATATGGATTGAACTTGAAATGTGTTAGTAAGTAAGACAGATAAAAACACGGCCATTACTGTCGATATCTTGAAGACTTTATGTAAAAATTAAATATCCAAAATGTTTGTTTGAAGTTAAATAATGCTGAAGATATTTCTTTCAATCTTTTATTTTACCTATTTGTCACCCATAAAAGCTGGACAAAATGTTTCAAATATCTGATGATAATGTGAATAATCCTTTAGTCTGTTGATAGGCCTTTTGAAGAGGTCCTATCAATCGATGCGGTTTTATTAGACGCCATTTTCTGTCTCAGTGAAGGCAATTGTTGAAAAAAGCTGTACACGAAATAGCGTTTGAAATCATTTGGGTTTTCAAATCATTTTTTTTTTGGTTTTACTCGTTGGTCATTTTTTAAAGCAAATACTCGAAATTTTGAGATAAATCAGCAACCGTGTGCTGAAGAAAAGGAACAAATAATAAGAATTTGATACTATAAAGAGATTGTCCAAATGGAGCATTCAGGTGAGCGTATGCGAAATCCGAAAAGAAGATATCAGCTGAAATCTACATTTTGCAAATGCTCTTATTCGAATCTCTTTTGAACTCTACAAAAAGTCTATTTAATAATTAAATAAAAAAAATAATTGTGATAATGAACACTTGAAGCACATCATTAAAAATCTTCCACTTTGTTGAATATTCATACATATATATATATGCCATACATTACTTGTATTGGTAATATTCAGAGAAAAGACTTGAGAAATGGTTTGCATGTGACAGTAATTTCCAATTTTCAAATATTCCTTTAATTTTAACACTCCATCTAATCGACTTATCATTTATAAATTATTCCAGAATATGGACAGCAAAAAAGTCATTCAAAGAAACAAAGCAATACCTTACCAATCAACGGCAATGAAGCTTCAATGAATTTAAATCCACTTATTTTAACAAATATTCAAAGTTCTAGTTATTTCAAAGTTACATTGTTCAAACTTAAAACTTACCACGAAGTGATTGACGAAATTTATTATCAAGTAAAGCATCTGGAGCCTTGGGAGCGTGGTAGCCGAAAAACATCAGGCCAGACTGGCATGTGCGGAGGGGTAGGTTTGTGTTTGTGTTTGATAATTTTTTGCGTACTTAATATAATACTCGTAGCATGACACTATTTTATTCATATAAATATTTACTGAACATTTATTTATTATCAAGGTCAGAGGTGTTGGAGCTGGAGGCATTGTTAGCACATGTTTTTGTTTGTTGTACAAATTATACACGCTGCGTTTGACCCGAAAACAAGTCAACGGATTGATGTCACATGCAGATTCACCGTAATTTGAATATTCAGAATTTCTTTATTTTATATCCATAACTCATCTTATGGATTTTTTTTGTTTCAGCTACATCAGGGCGTTGGGATTCATGTATGTACGATATACACAACCACCTGGTGATTTATTCGATTGGTACGAAGACTACTTGCAAGATGAAGAAGAAATTGATGTCAAAGCCGGCGCGGGACAGGTAGGTCCATTATCGCATCACTTGTTTCTGGGTTTATCATCATATTATTTATCTCCATCAAACAGATGATGACAATTGGACAAATGCTGTATCAGTGGCTTACAAAATTGGAATGGTTTAGTACGTTATTTCCTCGCATTCCAGTACCGATTCAGAAACAAATTGAAACCAAAATCAATAACTATTGTCGAGAGCATAATATGAGCTTTGCAAATCAAAATACAAGTCATAATGCTGCCCAAAATGAATCTGATAAACGTAGTCATGACCGGCGCGAGCGAAGCTTACACGAGCGAAAACACCACGGTGGACGAGAACGAAGCAAAGAACGACAATACAATCGAAGTGATGAAAGACACGACGCAAGACGTGCATATCGATCAAGGTCCAAAGACCGGGAAAGAGAGCGCGACCGAGATAGAAGACGAGATTATAAACATAGTAAACATAGTAGTAGTACGAGCAGAGACTATGAAAGTCGACGCAGAAGCCGAAGCATAGATCGTGAAACCTATGAACGGACCCGTTTATTTATGCGGAAGAAATGAGAAATGGAGTTCGGAAACAAGCATTGAATTAATCCGATTCAAAAGAAATCATTAATGAATCGACCAAACTAATTTGGTAAATTTCGTTAAATAAGCTGGCAATAGTTTATATCAGAATATCGAAAAGTGTCTTATTCACGTATTACTACATTTTAACCTCATCGATTTTTCCAACGAATTTGTTTGTTTCAAATATTTCCCATGGTGTTTTTCAAACAAATAGATCAAGAAACATTTTTGTTTGTTGTTTCCAACTACCTCAACCACACAAATGTTGTGATGAATTAACTTAATTTTCAACCACTAAAATAGAAGAAACCGAAAAGAATAAAGTTTTATGAATTCTAAACACGTTTTTATTAATCTTCTAAAATTCGGCAATTACATCAAAGTTATCAATCAACACTTTCATTATGAAACAATTGGCTGAAAAAAAAATGGCACTCTGCATATTTATGAAATCAAATGTATTCCATCCTTTGAATTCTAATAGATAAGCGGAAATAAGCCACATTGCTTGCACCGAACACCAAAGGGCACAGTATGAAAGTGCCCGATTAATTTTCAATGATCTCAGATTTTTTAAACAAATCGGCAAAATTGATAAATACCACAAGAAATATTGACTTGTACAGACCTGAAATGAAATCGAAATAAATACAAAATATGAAAATGAAAATTGCTTCATCTATTTAGTTGAGGAGAATTTGATTTCTTTATCTAAATTTTACTTACTGGATTGAAAGTCACCATTAGAAATGCATGCAGAAAAATGCAAAATCCAAGTGTGATACGGTGAATTCCATAGTAGGCATTTATTACGAGCAAAATTAAGAGCTGTGGTAAAAATGTGAATATTTTTTCAATCAACATGGGTTTGCTGTTCAACAGATACATGTAGAAATAGAGGGAAAAATTGTGACGAGTATCTTTCCGCACCAAATGATATAAATAGGACTCGAATAGGAATTCATAGCCGTATTTGTGATAAAAATAAAGCGTGAGGCCCATCAATGTCGATAATGTTGAGAAAATCAACAAAATTTGTTTTCGATTGAATTGAAAGATGACGGTAAATAACGATTTCGGATGTGGATTTGGTTTCATAGTTTCCTCTCCAAGGTAAAGATAGTATGCCAGACTAAATGCAAGTGGATACAATCGAAAGTGAATGGATAATCCATGACAGGCACCAGCCAATAGTACATATGTCAAACCGTATGCTTTGGATTGTCCGATACTTCGTTGTAATAGAAAAATAGTAAGCAAAATGAACAGACTGGTAATTGAATCAGCATTACCTCGAGTCGAAATTGTAATCGCGATTGGATTGTATAGCCACAAAATCGATGCCCATGTTGCTCGTTTCTCATATCTTGGTGTTGGACGATAAAGCATATATGGCAACGAATTTAATAACCGTTTGGTTCTTTTTAACAGCAAATGCTCATCGAGAATAATTTGCCTAATAACGATTCCAATTAAAATGTCAAAGATAGAAAAGAGAAGTTTTCCATATGAGACATGAAATAGAATATTGCCGGTCAGCAGATAAGCTAAGAGTGGTGTATATCGATAAGTGTGACGTTTATATGGTGATTCCCCGTACAAGATGTGTCGAGAACTATCTGTAACAACTTTATAATCAATGTCTGTGAACGCCACTTCTGCATAATAATCCTGAAATTCACCGTATACAACAAATGCCACCCGCAAAAGGAAACTTAGCACTAAATGCTGTTTGAATGTTATGTCTCGAATTCTATAATATGTAATCAGAAGGAATTTGTTAGTGGTTTTCTTTATGGTTCTCATGATTCCTTTTTTTAGATTTTCATCAATAAATTTCTTTAATTATTGTATACTACTGTATTTGGTTTTAGTTTTTCACTTATTGTGTTTTGCAACTTCATTTAGGCACTTTTTGAAGTCTAAAAATTCT
This sequence comes from Sitodiplosis mosellana, assembly GCF_009176505.1. Taxonomy (NCBI): domain Eukaryota; kingdom Metazoa; phylum Arthropoda; class Insecta; order Diptera; family Cecidomyiidae; genus Sitodiplosis; species Sitodiplosis mosellana. The sequence goes on from NW_022601266.1 coordinate 14,697, forward strand.
TTTTCACAAATGTTTTGCTTCACATTCAAGTCTCTGGTAACACAAGCTGCATATACTGATGCTGATGTTGCGCATTTGGTCATCAAGATGGGATAGTTTTGCAGTCGTTGACGCGCTCGTTTTATATTTTCCATTTCTTCAAAATTGCTTCACGGCGGTGTTCTATTCTGTCCCTTTTTTGGTAAAAGTATGCTAAATTATATCCTCCACTTCTTTAAAATTGCTTCCCGTGGAGTTTGTTCTTTAGGTATTTCATGGATCTCTGGCTCTCGAATGAATGCGTCGTATAGGGGTCGGGAGAAAAATACAAGCAGACCAGCAATTGTACTAGCCTAGAAGAACACAAAATTACTTTCCCACTCTTACCCAAATTTTACTCTTAGAGCTTACCCAAATTGTTGTTAATGGATATCGCTTAGCAAATGAACGTTTTGGAATAATATAAGTTTGTCTACGAGTTCGAGTAGCCTGTGTTCTCGTATTTTGTCCATCCATCTAGTTACCTGTGCGGTAAAAAATGAAAAACATGTTGAGATTGAAATATATTTATGGGAAATTGAATTTAAATAGAACATAATCCTCTCGGAATATGAAAAAAAATACTTTTTGTATTGACTGTATTTGTAGATTTTGAAGTATTTCTTTTCGGCTCGATATCTATGCCTTCGCAGCAAATGGACTGTCCTTTATATTGTCGGCAGCATTCACGCATCAGCTCTAACACTTCTACACAAGCTGATTCCTGGTAGTTGTTCTCTATTTTGTTGATTGAGTTTGAAAATTAAAGAAAATCTTTTTTTCTTCTATTTTATTTTGCCATACCTTTTAGACACTTTTGTATTAAACATGCGTTTTTCTTGCATGGATCTTTCCTGGTGTTATTATACATGGGAGCATCGGCTAAATGTGAAAAGTTATGAAACTCTGCAAGAGGAACTGTCAAAGATGAAAATATCTGACATATGACAAGTTAACGTTTTACCTTATTAATGTTGTCGTAATAAGGTATGGAATATAAACAATTTCGAATGAATTTTGTTTTTTTTTCAGGAGTACAATTGTACGATTTCATTAATGAAAATAAAATTGTTCAGAATTGACCAGAAGTGAAATTATAAATAATTATTATTTAAAATTCAAAACCTACTGCCCCCTGGTTTATTTAAATGTAAACATATGTCACAGTATTGGCGCTAAATTTGACACTTGACAACTTAGTTTGGGTCTTTAAATCAGAGGTAGAACATATTACGGGAACGTCCATCGAAAAAACTTTTTTTTGGTAAGAGAAGTCGAATGAAATGAACGCAGAATATTCAGGAGACGAATTAGCAGATCTTCTACAAGATGCTGCTGACGAAGGTGAAATAACATTGAACGACACAACTGTACCGAAGATTCCAATCAACTCAGATATAGCAGCGGTCCGAGATGTGTACGATTCATCTGATGAAGAAGACTTACAGAATTTTTTCGAACGGAAATACAATGAATATGGACGCGACATCAATCACTTGTTGAAACGCAAAGATGCAGATCATGTGGACGCTGTAATCGGAAATGAAGTCAGTAAAAATTTGCGGCTATCTGACATAAAATTTGGATTAAGTGCATCACAAAAATCTGTGGATATGCCAGTGTCAGTCGCAACATGCAAAACGACCGCTGATCGTTCGGAAAATGTATACATCGATCCAATATTTGGATTACGATTGGTTCAACCGTTAATTTCAAGTACGGCACTGCGTGAACGTATGTTGGGCAGAACCAATGTTGAGATACGATCGCTTCAACATCATTTGCAGAACTCTGATTTATCCAAAGATTGGTGCATCAGCGGTGTCATTGTGAGCAAAGGACCCGTGCAAAAAAGTAATGCCGGGTCACATTACATTATCTGGAGGCTTAGCGATTTGAAAGGTGATATGAAAACGGTGTCTCTGTTTCTTTTCAAATCTGCATACAAGGAACTATGGAAAACTGGGCTAGGAATGATAGTAGCCGTGTTGAATCCATCCGTTTTTTCTCGCAAAGATAACAACGGAGAGAGTTCACTGTCCATTGACTCTGCTCAACGAGTTATGATATTGGGGCGTTCAAAAGATTACGGAATTTGCAAATCAAAAAAGAAAAACGGTGAACCATGTACAGCCGTTGTGAATTTGGGTATATGTGAGTTTTGTGTGTATCATGTTAAACAAGAATATGGGAAAATGTCTGGGCGATCAGAATTACAATCGTCAACTAGCGGAAGAGGCTTAAACTCCTTACGAAATAAGATTTTGGGCAAAAGTGAAGTTTTCTACGGTGGAAAATCATTTATGGCCGAACCATCCAAACCTAGCCAAAAACTCAAGGCAAAAGATCAACAGCGTTTAATGTCTCTGTCAAATACGTCTACAGCTTGTCCTCTTGGCGCTACAACTACTGGTAATCATGATTTATATATTCTGAACAATATCAGCCATCACTTTTATTTACATATATGCATATTGGTTTTCATAGGTAAAGTTAATTATTTATCAAGCAATTCGCCAGCAGCAAGCCGAGTTGCGGAAGGAATGGAAGCCAATTTTTCTCAGCGAAGGAAAGATTTAGCAAGGCTCAAATCCCTGGATGTTGATGTTTCGACGCTCAGTACAACGCAGCAGAACCAATCAACGATACTGAATGACAGCAAACCTTCGCTGCTCCCTAACATCAATATCCATAACACGGCCCCCACACTGAGCTCGTTCACAAGTTTTTCATTTACAATCGGAAAAAGCAGTTATGAATTGGCCAAAGCAAAAGCAATTGCGGTCCTGCGGAAAAATCCGATTGAAAAGTCAAATCCAAATTTCGTTAAATACAGGGGCACTGAAGCCGGTAAAAAACGAGCACACTGTGTCATAGAGACATCTGAGGTGGAACATCCAAAAAAGAAACAAAAACTGGCAGAAGAAGTCGAACAATTCAAAAACGAGCGTATCCAGAAGCTACTCCAAATTCGATCGTCGCACGTCGATCTTATTGAAGCACATGACACCAATGTGCAAAATAATTATTTCAATAAGTTAGAGAAAAAAGAAGCAATGGAAGAGAAAATGTTAAACACAACGAAAATGGATTGCAAAGCTGTCATTTGCGTGAACGTATGTTGGGCAGAACAAATGTTGAGATACAATTAAAATTAAAAAGATGAATTTATTGTTTTTTTCATTTCAGTGCAAATATAAGGCATTTTCCGCTGCACAGCGATGCAAAGAAGAAAATCACAAATTTAAAGTTGTAGATGTGGAAAAACGTTTCTTTGAATGTGAAGATTGTGGAAACCGAACCATTAGCCTGTTTCGTATTCCACGGGGAAGCTGTAATAACTGTCAGAGCTCTCGTTGGAAGCGTACTGGAATGATTCGCGACAAGAGTACACTCGAAACGCAACCACTGTCAATTCGTGGTGACGAGGAAACATTCATTGGAAGCCTACAAACGAATGGAAATATCAATTTATGCGTTGCGGCAGACGAATGAAGTTTCAAATTTCATTTATTTTTGATAAATAAAATTTTGATTTATTTCACAAATTGAAAGATCTTTTAATGTTTTTTTTTACTTTCATTTAACTCCATATACAATTATAGTTTTTCAAATATGAGGGCCTGAGAGTGAAAGTGACCAACAAAAAGTTGAGCTCCATACAAACACATGCTACCGTCACGCTGTTTTGTATTTAGTTAGGTCGCTTTTACGCTCAACTTTTTGTTGGTCACTTTCACTCTCAGGCCCTCATATAACACTGTGCAACAAATTTCAACTTTTGCGTGCACACCTTGACACTTTGAATGCTCGAAGATAAAGGGCCAAAACTAAAACAAAACTGCATTATTAGTTTGTTCGGGTGACGCCTAAATAAGAAAGTTATCGAAGTTGAGTATTATTGGATTTTTCGAAAATTGACCTTTTCATTTTTTATTCAATAGCTCGGCCAATATTGATTTTAGTACCTTAATTAAGTCTTCGCCAAAATTGTAGCTAAGAATCCAAATAACAAATTTTATGAACAAATTATACGAAGAAAATGGCATCTAAGTGAGTTGTGTGTCGAAATGTCGAAAAAAAGGAAAATTGAGAGGATTTAGTACTTTTTAGTACTTTTTAGTACTTTTAGTACTTTGTCTGCAAAGCCCTTGAGAAGTACTAAAAAGTTGCTTCAGAAACTATTGCTCTATTTCGAGTAGTTGAGAAGTTATAGAACTCCGAAAATGCTCGATGATATCGTTTGGTAGCTACAAGTGACTTTGAGCCAAAAAAGTTGGCTAAATGTGATTTTTTGGGTTAATATTTTCAGAAGAGTTGTTCAATTAAACACTGGCTACAATAATGCTGAAAATAGAAAACAAAAAAATGGATATTTCACGAGTTATGGTCGAAAAAATGAGAAAAACTAGAAACTTTTTTTCGACATTTCGACCCACAACTCACTTAGATGCCATTTTCTTCGTATAATTTGTTCAAAAATTTGTTATTTGGATTCTTAGCTACAATTTTGGTGAAGACAGTAAGGTACTAAAATCAATATTGGCCGAGCTATTGAATAAAAAATGAAAAGGTCAATTTTCGAAAAATCCAATAATACTCAAAATTCGCCAACTTCGATAACTTTCTTATTTAGGCGTCACCCGAACAAACTAATAATGCAGTTTTGTTTGGGTTTTGGCCCTTCATCATCGAGCATTCAAAGTGTCCAGGTGTGCAGAGATGTGTTGCACGGTGTAATGAATTCATTACAGTTTATTCAAAAATATTTCAATTGGGATAGTTTCGTTCCCGACACGAATAGTGAACAATAGTTCCATTTGGATGGCGCACAAATGCAGACTGATTCATGAATTTTTTCGAACATGCTGGGCACACACTGAATTCCGATACCAAAATACTTCTCGCTTCCACATTCATGCGTTGTTCTTGCAATTGTATGTTAGAAGCGTATAGCAATCCCTTCAGTAATTGATTATTGCGTCTGCGCTCAAGTGAATGATGCAAAGCTGTTTCCAAAAATGGTCTTAAACGAACGATTGGAATGTCGTTTGGAAGAATTTGAAGGACGCGAAATGGATTCAACTTGATAGCATGATGCTCAAGTAGCTCCAGTACAGCTTCCACATTAGGCTGCAAACAACTTGAGTGTAATTCAACTCCCGTGTATGGTGGCATTGTGGGTGGTTTTAGAAGAATTTCAATTAACTGTATGAAAATATTTTTCGCAGCATCTGGATCTGATGATTCATATACGTCCTCACAATAAGCAATTGCTTTCGGAACATCATTAAGTATTTGGATATAAATCGCAAGGACTTTTTCATGACGCTTCAACTTTCCGAGAATGATTGCTCGCTCCACGAATAAATCGTTTTCTGGAAAATTTTTGAGTACGGTTTCGGCATGTAAATAATTGTATTTATTCAGGAAATTAACCAACTTATCACGTATATTCTGACTGGCGAATTCCTTTTGCCTATCAAAGAGAAGTTTTTGTTAATTTTCAAACAAACGAAAAACATGCACATCGCATAATAAATCTTAATACTTACTTTATGTCACCACCGTTGGTACTATTTTTTATATCAGCATAAGCTTCGCGATACTGTTGAATTAAAATATTGTGGAATAGGGCCTTTTTTTCATTCCACACAAAAATTATATGTTCCAAATATGGCGTTACAAGGCTTTTATGGTTTTTCAACAAATAATCGAGCACCTCTGCGCGATGTAAATTTTCAATTTCGGGTACATCCTCTGTAAATATTCGAAGGCCATCTTCTGGACTTTTTTCTATAACATAGCCGGCAAATTCGAATATCAAATGTCTATGTTCATTGCCCAAATGTTGAAGGTATTGAATGGTGCGTTCGTGCCCAAATAGACTTGAACTCGGAATTTCAGCTTGAGATTGCAGCAGCTGTAATGCTTTCTTATGATGACCCTTCGTTTGGTACAAAATGATGAGTTCGCCAAACTTTTTGAAAGTCAGCAAACTTCTCTCCGTCTCATCCAAGTGGCAATGGTTCATACGAATTACCGACGCTACCAACGAGTCATTCGTCTGAATAATCCGAAATTCGGGTAACATAACATTACATTAGAATTAATTCTGAAAATGTCAAAGATTGGCGAAGAAAAAACAGAAAACTATATTACCTGCAGGTAACATTTTAATAATGTGGTATCGATGATGGACAGCAGATAGTTTGAATTTTTACTGTGGGTCTTTTTTTCTGTATTCTGCATTTTCCGGAGCATATTGAAACGAACCTCAGTTAGATATTCTATCAATGCGAGTAAAGCCATTTCAAGATCTTTACCATTTAAAACCGGTAGATTCGATTTTGCCAATGCAGACTGATTTAGCTTCGTTGCAACAGAGTCTTTGGGAAACAAATTGGGAAAAAGCCTAATGACGTCGCATGGATCTGTTTCCAATTTTATAAATTCTCTCATCGATTCTTTGAAGATTTTATTTGCGAATAAGTCAATTGCATATCGAGTTTGTATACGGTTTTTTTCAATCATTTTTCCTTCCAAATCAGATATTTCCTGTATAAAAAGAAATATTCATAATTTCATAAAATCATTTCGGAACGATGTTTAACCTAGTTAGAAACATTCATGTAACGCAATTTAGTCATTTTTAACGTTAAAATATGTAACATTTTTAGGCTTTTTTTCCGTCAAAATCGACTGAAATTTCAGTGTAAACCAACTGTATGAATATTCGGAACGCTACCCAGCTTCTGTAAAATTCAAACGTTTGAAATGACATCCATTCCAACTACTACTCTGTGTCAACCGAATTGTAAACAAACATCTTACAAGAATTTCGATTGGTGTCGCACGA
>NW_022601267.1:0-14307 GCF_009176505.1 Sitodiplosis mosellana
AAATTTTTGAAAAAGTTTTTTGACGCTTGAGTTAGTGGGTAAAGAAATAAAATGAATTAGTTTTTTTCGAGTATTTTTGGTCTGGTTCCGAATCAATATTAAAATTATCTATATATAGTAAATAAGGTTGTGAAAATAGCCACCAAACATGTGTAACGTTGCTGACGTTTTTCAATCAAGAATCATGTGTTTCATTTTTCTACTAAAAATCACTATGAATTCACAGAAATCGCAGAGCGGTAGTGAAAGGCTAGCGGTCATAAGTTCCCAAATCCATCTATCCATTGTGTGGAATGGATGGATGGACAATGGATGTTGGATGGATCTTCAATGGATATTCAATGGATGTTCAATGGATATTGAGTGGATGGATTTATGGATGGATCTACAGTCATGGACTAAATTGAGCGTACGACTGCCAGAAAAATGTATCGCGGGATATTTCATGAACCCAATTTATTTTTTTCAATCATTTTTCTGCACTATTTGTTGTGTAATTATGTGAAATAATGGTAACTGAGATAATTCCGAAAAATATTTTTGGATTTCGTGATTTTTATTGAAAAATGTAGATGAATGTCATTTTTGCGCTGGACGAAATTGAGTACGGTTTGTTTTTTTTAAATAATCATGAAGAATATTGAATGAAAATGTTATGAAATGTACTATTTCTAGTATTTAGTGTTTCCTCCTTTCGCTTTAATGACAGCTTGAAGTCGGCGTGGCATGCTTTCGGCCAATTTTTGCAAATAATTGAGAGGGAGATCATTCCATGCAGTTAGAAGGCTTTGATAGAAGATATCACGGTTAGTGCGTCCACTTGGGGGCACTTTTGAGTCGAGTGTGGACCAAAGATTTTCAATCGGGTTCAAGTCTGCACTTTGAGCTGCCCAATCCAACAAATTGATTGCAGTTTTTTCGAAAAATCGCTTGGTTACGCCGGCGGTATGCTTTGGATCAGCAACGCTTCGCCGACTTTTCTGTATATTTTGCGTCTTTTCTTTTTACCAACCAACTCAAACTTGCTTTCATCGCTCGAAATGACCTTTGTCCAGAATGAAATCGGCTTATCAATGTGTTTTTTGGGGATAGAAAGTACACAGAAAAATTGAAGTCAACCAATCAATACGAGGAATACAAAAAGAAAAAGGTTGAAGCCATGAAACGTTTGCGGGAAAAGAAGAAGAACGATGAAAAAAAATGACAGCCCATCAATTGCAAAACGCCATTGCAAAACGGCGTGCAGCTGGACGTGCACGTACACGAAATTAAAGACAAAAACAAAACGACAGCGCAAAAAACGATAACCAAAGTGAAATCAGTCAACTCAGCAATTTGAGTGAAGTCGTCGCCGAAAGTTACAGCAACATTCAGACACTTGGAAAAGCAGTAAAGAAGGTATCACGAGCACTTCCCGCTTCACCGCGCAAGAAAAGAGCAATATTAGCGCATATTGTTTCAAATATGGATACTGGCGATAAGGAAACAGTGGTGAATGTAGTCACAAACCTGCGTTTCAAAAGGACATCGCTTTCAGACTCACTAGTCAAACAAATTCGCAACTTTTATGAACGCGACGACATTTCTCGAGTTTCACCGAAAACCAGAGATGTAAAGAAGTACAAATGTCCGGAAACAGGAGAAGAATTGTTCTTCCCAACAAGACACATGATTTTATCTATACGGGAAGCACACGCATTGTTCGCTGAAGAACGAAAAAACGAAGAACTTGGTATCTCAACTTTAGTATGTCAAATAGATTTTTTTCATACTTTGTTTCAATTTCATGACTTGTGTTGTTCTTTATTTTTTGTTTTATTTTTAGACTACTGTGGTTTGAGTCTGTTCAAGAAACATCGACCACAGCACGTGAAGCCGATAAATGATTTACCGCACAACACATGCATGTGTTCATACCACACGAACTTTATGGAAGCCGTTGCTGCATTAAAAAAGGTTGTTCCAAGTTTGCCCAGCTACGAAGACGGCTTTGTGCGCCAAATTTTTATGCGATGGATTGCTGGTTTGGCAGATGCGCAGAATGTGGCGGTATTTGCGTTGATAAGTTAACAGAGGCAGTTGGTGAAGCTCAGCTGAGCACGAAAGTTTCTTGGATGGTGTGGAAAAAGAATCCACAATCGAAGCGGGTCGAGAAAGTAAAAGAAAATGGAAAAGTTGCAGATCTCATTGCGTACATAGCAACAATATCGCCACAATTTTTAAAGCACTCTTTCATAAAACGCGAACAATCGGAAACGTTTAATCTACATGATCTGCCACGAGCATCGAATGTAGAATATTGTTTTGAAGCTCTATTACAAATGGATTTTGCGGAGAATTTTGTATGTGAAGTCCAAGACGAAGTCCAATCTGCACATTGGAACCAGAGGCAATTAACGTTGTTCACAACCGCGTTCTATCATAATGAAATATTCCAGTCAAAGGTATTTCTGTCAGATAATTTGAACCATACCAAGGATACCATCGTTCCTTTCCTATTTAAATTGCTGTCGGATTTGCCTACCTCGGTGAAGATTTTGAAGATTTGGACACATGGACCGTCTTCCCAGTTTAAGAATAGATTCATGGCTGCTATGATCGCCCACCTCGAAGCCAAATTTAACATCCAAATAATTTGGAATTACTTCGCCACATCCCATGGTAAGGGCTGTGTCGATGGAATAGGTGCCACGGTCAAAAGTGTAGTGCGAAACCACATCAAAGCTCGAGACTGCATTGTCAACAGTGCGGCTGATTTCGTCAAAGCATTCAAGCGTACAACATCGAAAATACTACTTGAAGAAGTGACTGAGGAGGAATTTGGTTCAATAAATGACGCTTTGAACACTGTCGAGATTTATGGAAGTGCTAAGAATATTCGAGATATTTCGTCTGCACATCAAATCAAAGTCCTCGGTGGAAACACAATCATAAATGAAACCTCAAAACTAGGATATAATTAAAGATCTTCTCATTTTGTGATTTTTTCACACTAGCCAAATATTTTAGACTTAAGCAAAGAAACTTGAGTGATATTTACATCAAATGTTTTTCTAAACTAATCGGAAACCAAAACACAAATAAAGATTCCACATATTTTTCATTTCTTTATTTGCTGTATAAATTTTATCTTCTTTTGCTGTATTTGCCCACTATTCATATTTGAGATTCGTACGTGTGACGTTACTGACATTTTTGTGTGACGTTACTGACGGTACTTTAACGTCTGTACCAAATATATATTTAACCAAAAATATATTTTCCAGCGTAATCACCATTTCTATCGTTTCTTTGATCCTTTATCTTTAAATTCTTGCTTATGGCCCGGAAAAAAAATCGCAAGATTCGCTAATTTTGCCGAAAATGTGAATTAACCTCGAAAATCACTTCCAAAATTATGTGACGTTACTGACGGACTTTCAACGCTTATAACTCCGTAAGCACAAGTGATAGACAGAACTTCAAGCCATTGAATTATTAGTCTTGGGAAGCTTTATCATATGCACTGAAGAAACTATGAGTCTTATTTATTTTTTGAAGAGATATGAGCAAAAATGTGCAAAAAAATGTGACGTTACTGACGATGGCCACGACCATATGTAAGTGGCGCATCGATCTGTGTGAAAAGTGACAAACAATCTATGAAAAATACTCACAGCATAATGACTAGCTATGTAATACACACACAGACAAACACCGATACAATAGACATTGGGCGCTAAATCACAAACGACGCATACACAGTATACGAAAGGATTTCAGAAGATACGTAGCGTTAGCAAAAAGAAAAACAATAACTCAGTTTACAAGCAATTTAATCTCTTTATATCGGTTTTCATATTCATTTTTTGAAAGAAAAAAATAGAAAAATGCTTGCTGTCGTATATAGTTGCGCTGAAAACAAATATTATAATACCACAAGAATGGATCATGTCGCTCACACAGGAAACCTTGAATAATATTGGTAAGGCGTCAATTTTGAACAGTGAAGTGATATTTCAGTTGAAATACAGTTAGCGCCACAAACAATTGTCAGTTGTCAACAATAACTTTGTGGTGAATTCAAAAACAGTGTTTGATTTGAAAAAAAAGAGACGATAAGATTTGTTTTATTGTTTCATACAAGCACAAAAAATCTTATATAAATTATTATCAAACCGAATCATTTGGCCGAGAAATACTGGAATACGTTTGTGTGAAGGCTACTACTAAATCACACGTCATTTACATACGTGCTTACATTCCACCAAGTTCACCAAAATCAATCTATGACTCACACTTGGCGGCCATGCATTAAATAGCATCTGACCCAGAGGATGCACTTATTTTTGTTGGTGATTAAAATTTGCCGCATGTGGAATGGTCGACTGATAGCGACGACAACAAAGTCATGATTCCAACTAAATTTGCACCTGAGTACACGGCCACTTTTATCCGGGGACTCATGAGCTTGAGCGTTCAACAGGTAAATCATGTGCGTAATCAGTCGAAGAAACGTCTCTTGGATTTGTTCTTCACTAATATGTATGCACCCATTGAGACTAAAAAATTGTGCGAGTCATTCGGCGGCTCCACTCACGGAGATCTTCAGTGAATCATTGTCAGCTGGCCATTTCCCTGACAAATGGAAGCGCTCGAGTGTATTTCCCATTTTCAAAAAGGGGGCCAGATCGAAGATAGAGAACTACCGTTGCATAGCTAAGCTCCAAACTGTGGTGAAGTTCTTCGAGCATTTGGTGAACGTCAAACTTCTGTCTCTGGTAGGGGACAAAATCACCAAAAAGCAACACGGCTTCATGAAGTCCAGATCTACTGCATCTAATCTCACCGAATTTATCTACTATGCCCAGAGAGGCATAAATTCTGGTGCGCAAGTAGACGTTCTCTACACGGACTTCAGTAAAGCGTTTGACAGAGTTAACCACAAGAGATTGATTCTGAAACTCAGATCGTTCAACCTGCCAGAAAATCTTCTTGCTTGGATCGAATCATACCTGTCAAACCGAACACAATTCGTTAACACTATGATTGTTCTTGGGGCACCCAGGGCCCCCAGCGAACTTTAAAGTTGAATAAAAGTACTAAACAGTGTATAAACCAAGCGGAGTTAAGTCTCATTGTATAGATTGAACATTTCTCTACACGAATAAAAAAAACATATGTATAACACATCGGTCAATAAGTCCCGAGCCTAACCACCAAGTGGCAACACTAATGTCAAACCCATATCATTTTCGAAAACTACAACCTTTTTTAGGAATCCAGTCAAAATTTGAGCCAAATCCGACCATCAGTTTGCTAGTTACAGCTATACGAGAGAAAGACTCCCGAAAATGCTTCAATTTTGCCGTTAAAACGGTATAACTTTCTTCTGATGCATTGTATTCAAGTATATTCATGTGGAGAGTTCAGAGAATGACCAGACCTAAAAAATACAATGGTTAGTGAAGCAGTTTGAAACCAATTTCGTTCAATTATATCACCATATAAACAGTTCTTTGACCTGGATGAAACTCGCATTTGAACAACATAGTTTTCTTCGCCAAATTTGCTATGTTTTATCAAGATTTGACATTCGGATAGGTCTAAAATGATGCATAAGTGACTTTTCATGTTGTTTTATATCTTTCCCACTGGTTCGCGAATATTTTTCTATACCTAAATCCACTAATAATGCCCGAACTCATATTTTGCGACCTTGGTCGCTACAAACCGTTTTTGGCGATTTCTACCCGCAATTTATAGATCGAATCTATTCAAATGAACTCAAAATACATTAATTCTAATATATAAAGGCAAAACCCTATTCAAATTTTACTTATACAGCTCCAAACGGGCTTCGAATCCCCAAAAAACTGTTCTATCTACTCCATATCCAAAAAACGCGGCAAGGCTTTTTCGATTGAGTATTTCATATGCATATATCCATGCAAAGTTGTAACTATAGCTTGAGTTAGTTGCCCTATGGCCTTAGCAAATCTATGAACTACCACATTTGAGAATTCCGATATCACTTAACGGATTTTGGCAATGATTTCTTCCAAAACCACATATTTTGAACAATTTGGAGGCTTATCGACAAAATCGCTCTTATGGCTATGCATAAATTCAATTCTTCCATATCTAATGATTGATTTCGAAAGTCTAAGGATGCCATAAACTAATCATAGTATGGGTTTGGTACTCCTGCTCGTTTTTCTTCTGGAATACATGTGTCAAATCGAGAGGAGAAATGCAGTTTTTCCATGATTTTGGAAAATTGGAAAATTGCTTCATTTAAAGTGCTGTAATTAGCGAACTGATGGTCGGATTTGGCTCAAATTTTGACTGGATTCCTAAAAAAGGTTGTAGTTTTCGAAAATGATATGGGTTTGACATTAGTGTTGCCACTTGGTGGTTAGGCTCGGGACTTATTGACCGATGTGTTATGTGTGAGTATGTGTAAAATACAGCCTGCCGCAAAACATGTTACGCTGTTGTTCTTGGGGGACCACAGGGCCCCATGGCTATTTTATATTATAACTGGACTATGATAAGAGATATCGACTTACGGTCTATGACGAAGTTGTAGTACTCAAGCTGCTCTCCAACTTTGCCGGAGACACCAAGTCGTTATCTCTTATCAGTTTCGCGGAATACGCGAGAAACCGCAAAAAACCGCGAAAAACCGCGAAAAAGTTGTAGTTCTAGTCGAGTACTACAATTATTCTGATTCATTATTCCGTTATCTCTTATCAATTACGCGAGAAACTGCAAAATACCGCGAAAAAACGCGTTATTTTCCTTATCGTTTTTTCACGGAACTGATAAGAGATAACGAAATAATGAATCGGAATAATTGTAGTACTCAACCAGGACTACAACTTTGCCTTAGACACCATCTCGTTATCTCTTATCAGTTCCGTGAAAAATGATAAGGAAAAAAACGCGTTTTTTCGCGGTTTTCTGCGGTTTCTCGCGTATTTCGCGAAACTGATAAGAGATAACGACTTCATGTCTATGGTGAAGTTGTAGTACTCAAGCTGCTCTACATTTCTGTCGAAGAGGCAAGTCTCTTACTTCTTATCAGCTTCACTAAAACGATGTGGGAAAATTTTGCGATTTTCGCGATTTTCCGCGTTTTTCGCGGAACTGATAAGAGATAAGCAATATTTGTTGCACCAAAATTATAGCAAACTTTGAGTATTACAACTTTGCTTCAGACACTAATTTGTTATCTCTTATCACAGTCCAGATTTCATATGAAGTATCTTGGGGTTCCTGGAGTCCCCCAGTTACAGTAATATGTTGCAAATATGAAGAACAGTCATAGTGTTAAGTATGGGAACAGCGAGTTGAACGAATTCAACGTATCATCTGGCGTACCACAGGGTAGTCATCTCGGACCCAAACTATTCCTCTTGTTCATCAACGACATAGTGAACGAAATGGACGGCGTGTTCATTTCCTTGTTCGCTGATGATGACAAAATTGCCAAAATCATCAACTCGAGCGCGGATGTGGAAGTGCTACAGCGGGCCATCGACAAACTGAAGGTTTGGTGCGACGTAAACAATTTGCACCTGAACCTTGACAAATGCGCCGTCCTTACAATCACCACAAAAAGAAAGGACATCATCTACACAAATTACAAATACGGTGATTTACCTTCAAACGCGTATTGGACCACAAAGATCTCGGCGTCATCATTGATGAGAAGCTTAGTTTTGTCAAACACATCGACGCAATTACATCGAGGGCGACAGCTGCCCTTGGATTCATTAGGAGATTTTGCTTCGACATAACCGACGTTCAAACGCTCAAAACACTATATTACGCATTGGTTCAGTCTCATCTTGAGTACTGCAACGTTGTAATAGGAGAGAGCGGACGCGAACTACGGCACACTGACTACTTCAAAATCAAAGACAGGCTCATGGACAAACAACTCAGAGCCCAGGTGCCTCAAATGTGCAAGCTTGCTAACAAAGTGGCTGAGCAATTCAGAAACTCAACCAGCTGTTCAAACTTCGTCTCGTCGGTACGCGGCGAGCAGAACCAAAAATTTAATATTAAATATTGACAAATGTTTTCTTACATCCTCACATCTGTATAGAAATAATGATATTACCTGTGATATTTACATGGAAATTTAGCAACATTGACTGTGATATAGCCATCCTTTGAGTTGGTGATTAACTTTTGACCGGTTATTGCTTTATAATGGAAATTATTTTCTTTCGTCAATGTATTTGAAAAACTCATTGTATTTTTCTGTCTTTCGGTCTCTACTAAATTGTAAATTTTTAACACCAACAGGGACTTGTTAGATTAGACGTAAAACTTTTCTTCAATATATCACTTCATTGATAAATTGATTGATGACTTTTACAGTCATTAAGGCCGCAACTACAATGTTAACGCTTCCACTGGCCTTTCATTTTGGATATTTAGGTTAGGCTTTTTCGGACCGTTCACATTTCGGCTTCCTACTCATTTCCATGTGTTGGTTAGGTTATTTTGTGTTAAAATGTTTATAGACCAAATACTTATTCCAATCAAGAAAGACTACTACTATAATTATCACACACTAAATTGTATGTACAAACCATGCATTATTTTAAGAAATTTCTAGAGCTGCCCATTTTCAAGACAATTTAAGTAAAACACTGCCCATTTTTGAGTTTTGAGCTGCTTAGAGCTGCCCATTTTCAAGAAAGTTTAAGTAAAACACTGCCAATTTTTGAGTTTTGAGCTGCCCATTTGGGATTTAGAACTGCCCAAATGGGCAAGAGCTGCCCATTAAAATAATGCATGGTACAAACACGAAAAGATCAGGTTTTTCACGACTCTTGGAGTCGTTTTCCTGCAAACAAAGCATTCAGCCAGTTTTTGGCGGTGTAAATAAAATAAAAATAAAATAAAAATAAAATAAAAATAAAATAAAATAAAAATAAAATAAAAATAAAATAAAAATAAAATAAAAATAAAATAAAAATAAAATACGTAGTTGAAACTAAAAATAATGTGTTGTGCGATTTCACGTTGTGATTTTCACGAATACTGTTCTTAATATTTTCACAATATAAACACTGTTTACGCCATTTGACACATACAGACAGACATTGCAAACACCGCTGACAACTTTGTGGTGAATTCAGTGTCTGTGTTTTATTACTGAGTTATAAACCATGTATTTGCGTGTTTGGCGTTTTTCGCGGATTCCGCGTAATTGATAAGAGATAAGTGATATCTGTCTTTAGCAAAAATTTAGCGAACCTCAAATACAACAACTTCGCTGACGACTCCAAGTCGCTATCTCTAATCTTAGTGGAGTTTTGGATCAAAATTCACTACGGGCACATTTTTTCCACATTACCATTTAATAGATTTCAAATTTCTTAACAAATTCGAAAAGTTACAGACCAAACTAAACTTTATAGCATTTTTTGTATGAAAAATCGTGGAAGAATCATAGTTTGGTCTGTAACTTTTCGAATTTGTTAAGAAATTTGAAATCTATTAAATGGTAATGTGGAAAAAATGTATTTCAATTAAATACGACCATCGGTGGAGTGAATTTTGTCAAACAAATGATAAATTTTCCGATTTTTCGAAAAATTTTGTCATTTTTTGTATGGAAGGTCTTAATTATTTTTCCCGCAGTTTTTGGGCAATTTCATCAATAAATGATATCCATTACCGAAAATAATGAAATTGATAGTCTAGTCCATTTATAAAAACTTCAAATATTCTCATAAACATCATTTCATGAATATTTTTTTGTAAAATAACAGAATTAATGGGAAAAAACTGAAATTTCAATGCCGGTCCCAATTAAATTTCCATGACTGTATAAGGCAGAAGGGCGACATAAGCGTACAGCACTGATGTACTGCTTACAGCGCCGAGTACTCCCGCAGTGGTGGGAAACTAAAACACACCAATCACCAATATTGATATTCACGATCATCAAATTGTTCATACTAAATTTTATCCACTTTAGGCACTCATAACCACTCATAACAATAAAATTCTTGATTATTAGAATCACATATCAAGTTGCTAACTCAAAATCAAATCGGGAAAATTAAAAGTAAATTCGGCAATTCGACGAATTACCGAACTATCAACAATGTTTGAAAAATGTTGGTAAAATGGCATTGGTAATTTTGAATTCACTGGAAAAACCGTATGTACCTATTGTTTGTCAATTAAACAACAAATGAGCGAGCGAGAGAAGGAACCACAAATATCACCAAAAACTCAATTCGAAAAAAAAACTTTCACTTGTGTGCATATTAAACGTCAAAATGTATACATTTTTTGCTGTTGATTTTTTTTTATCTCACTCCATGCCATGGTCGAAATTCACTCACATCGGATTCCATTTTCACAGGAATTCAACACTGCCATTGATGCAATTCACATGATAAATTATCTGAATTTATCAAAATATCCGATCGAACAAATGCAGAAAGACCAATTTGGAGCAAACGAAAAATGTAAACAGAGACGAACTGTCATCACGAAATTCGGGCTACTCAACAAAATCCGTCGCACAGAAAGCAGTTGTGCAGCCGTGCTGTTTGCACATCGGACTTTTTCGCATACACATCGTCGTTCATCGTGTTTCAGTACTCGGCGCTGCGAAGCAATTTTTTTGACGTCGCCCCACTGATATAAGGCGATGTCTTAGTAAATATTTTATAAAATTGAATTTATGTGCCAATTAATAGAAATTTTGTTTACCGCATTGTACCTTTTATATTTTTATACCCCTGTAGATCAAAGCATAGCAAAAATTCCTTTCAGTTTAGTGATCTATTTAATGATTGTTTCGTCTCTTTTCTTTGTAGCTCTACGAAGCTCGTATCAAATACATAAAGACGAATTTGCGGGAATTCATGACGCAGACATGCCAATTAGATACAGTGCCTGCAGAGGAATGTAAGAATGCTCGCACGTGTTATATCATGGATAGTGAAATATACTCATTTGATCTAGACAACAATGATGACTCGTAACGCTAATAATCTATTAGATAAAACATAAAATAAAAAAAATCTTCTGACTCCAATTCAACCGAAAATATTATCAAGTTAGACTTAACAAAGTTAGCATTGAATATCGTCAAAGGACAACAAAAACAATTGCCAATCGAAAGTTATTTCAAAATGTGGAACGATACGGAAATAGTAACGGAAGTAGGTATAGCAACTGCCATAACGTTGGCAATTAATAAATCTGAGCAAGATATATGTTCAACGCCCATAAAAATTCGATATCCTAGCTCGGTGATTGGAATCGATTTGGCTGTGCCACAATGGCAAGCAATTTTATTCACAATCATACTCTCATTCATCATCATTTTAACAATAATCGGAAATGTTTTGGTCATATTGAGCGTATTTACATACAAACCACTGCGAATAGTACAGAACTTCTTCATTATTTCACTCGCAGTTGCCGATTTGACCGTAGCTATTCTCGTACTGCCATTTAACGTGGCAAATATGATGATCGGCAGATGGATATTCGGTATTCATTTGTGTAAGATGTGGTTGACCTGCGATGTACTCTGTTGTACATCTTCCATTCTGAATTTGTGTGCAATAGCTTTAGACAGATATTGGGCCATTACTGATCCCATAAACTATGCTCAAAAGCGAACTGTTGAACGTGTTTTAATGTTGATTGGAGGTGTATGGATTTTATCTCTCGTAATCTCGTCTCCTCCATTAATTGGGTGGAATGACTGGCCAGACGTATTTGATAGTCAAAAGCACCCATGTACACTGAACTCGAATCCGGGATATCGGGTGTATTCAGCATTGGGTTCATTTTTCATACCATTAATAATTATGACTATTGTTTACATCGAAATTTATATCGCAACAAGACGTCGTTTACGGGAACGTGCTCGTGCTTCTCGCATAAATGCAATGAATTTAACAGCAGCTGTTGCAAGTGGCAAAGAACCAATACCTACAACGCAGCAAGATCAAGAATCAATTAGTAGTGAAACGAATCACAACGAACATCCAAAAGTAACAACTCATAAATCTAAGCACATGGAAAAACGGCGGAAAAAAGAAAAACGTAACAAAGCCAAAGACTCCATCAAGCACGAGCAAAAGCACACGGACCATTTGCTGAAGCCGATGATGATAAACGACGATTCAGCAACCGATTTAAATGACCATTCAACAGAGAGCATGAAAATAAATGAAAACGACGATGTGGATCAAAGTTGTTCACTCTACAAAGGCCACCATCATATGAATCGTACGGAAACAATGACTAAAAAAGCAAATACCGTGTATCAGTTCATTGAAGAAAAGCAGAAAATTTCGTTGTCAAAGGAAAGAAGAGCCGCCCGAACATTGGGTATAATAATGGGGGTTTTCATTTTATGTTGGGTGCCATTTTTTATTCTATATATTATCAAACCCTTTTGTCGAAAATGCTGCCCTTCGGATGAACTTATCGATTTTTTGACATGGCTAGGCTATATAAATTCGGCACTTAATCCGATTATTTACACGATTTTTAACCTAGACTACCGACGCGCATTTAAAAAATTACTGGGAATTAAATTTTAAAGTAACCCTGATATTATATGGATTGGTAAACGCATAAGTGGTTCAAAAAATATTTTTTTCAAAAATTTGATTATAGTTATTTCTATTAAAATTAAATAATAATTTGAACTATATTATATAAGCTATCGAAATTATTTTACTAGACTACGAGGAAATATAATTGTCGATTAATACAAGTCATACTGAAATTCAGTACTAGTAAAAGATTTTGAATACTGAATCTGACCGGTCTATCATGATTTGATTCTAGCTATGAAAAATTCTATTTGAAATTTCCAAACGAGATCTTGCCGTGGCTCTCCGGATTTTGGCCGCGCGACTACTAAATCTGAATTTTGGTAGCCATAGCACAGTAAGCACTTACAACACAGCACTTACAACAGTTTTTTGGTGATGGCTGCACGGTTTGGGGTTTTGAATGCACGATTTTTACACTCTTATGTTTTAGGCATTTCAAAATCAAGTTTAAACTTTGCGAAAACGGCCAAAAAATTAAAGCCAATAGTCAAAACATAAAATTTGGTCGAAAACAAGAAAAACTAACCTTATGAGTACACTCGATATGCGTTATGGGGCTTTGAAATCGTGATTTTCCCGAATTTGGTTGAATCCTAAAAATTGAACTTTCAAATGCGTGATTTAAGAATTTTTCAGGCCAAACCATAAACAAATAAAGTAAAGTTGTGAAAAATGGCCAAAAAATTCTAAATTAGCAAAAAACCTAATCACTTGGTACGGTTTTTGAGTCCAAATATGCAAAAATATCATTTTTCGTATATTCTCAATATTTAAATTTCAAATGCGTGATTTAAGAATATTTCACGTTAAACCGTGGGTCAAATAAGGCAAAAGTTTTGGAGAATGGTCCAAAAAGTCTAAAACAGTAATAAAAAGCAAGCACTTTTGACCATTTTTGGGTTCAAATAGGCAAGAATATCAGTTTACGGACACCCTCTATATTTAAATTTCACATTATGGTGAATTGTTTTGGGAAATCTCGTTTTTCGACAGTCTGCCCATCCAAAACTTCTAGCCGGCTTCAAACCAAGCACCAAAAGCCATGTCTGTGGCTTGTTTATGGGGATAGCAGGTCAGCACAAGATCAAGATAGGTAAACGAGTTTTTTTTACAGAGATTACTATGGGATATTTTTATTCATATGGGATAGAAATATCGCATAAAAATAACAGATATTTTTCACGCGATGCGTTCAACGTTCAACGTTCAACGCGTTCAATGTTCAGAGTCCAAAATTATCTAATATTTTTCGCGCGTTGTGTTAAGCGAAACGCATAAATACACAATAGCGATTCTGTGTAGTGAAATCGGCTTTGCATATCCTTAGTTCACTGTAAAATGTTCTGTATTAAAACATTTGAGTTGAGCTGTGTTTGAGGTTTATTTTATAGACCAAGAGCTGATCGTACAAACAACTTTTTTTTCTGTGTACGTCAGATTTTCATAAAATTATCATCTTCAGAACATATTCCATCACAATTGTTCTACTTGTTTCAATTTAATTGGGCGGATCGCTTGATTCGCGGTTTTGTTCGCGCTACACGGAAAAGTATACTTTTTTTTCCCCAATACGGCAGATTTTGGTATTAAAATATTCGCTATGATCTAATTAGCTTAGAAAATAAAAAATCTGCCCATTTAATTGGGCAATTGCTTTGAAAATACATGATTTTCATTTCAAAAACATCGTACAATATTGCATGTT
>NW_022601268.1:0-1040 GCF_009176505.1 Sitodiplosis mosellana
TTTCCACATTTGCAAAGTGTACTAGCCCTTCGACAGACGAAGATTCGCCTATACAAAATTCATTTTTACCAAAAGCAAAAGATGCATCCACACATGCTTATTCTAATTCTTGTACCCGTTATCATGTTCCCTGATAACGTACACTGTGACCGTTACCAAGATCGATCAATTATAGTAAGTGGCTTATCAGAATGTCCAGAGGATGAAATGAATCCAATGCACGTCGAAGTCAACTATACGAGAGTTTCTTTCAACAAATACTTGTTAGATGGAGTATTCACTATGAAAGATACTATAACCGGTCCAATCGAGGTGAGAACTACTTATTCTGAAAACATTTCGAGCATGTTTTAATTCGTTGATCTGTCTTCTGTTTTCAGCTCCAATTGGTTCCACAAAGGTGTGGCCTGAATAATATGACGCAATGTGCTAAGTTTGGGAAATTTGTAATTCCAGATATTTGCAAAATTGTTGATCAAAAAAACCAAATCTGGAGTGATACCGTTGAGCACACACAGCCACGAGCAAAATGTCCATTCCAAAAGGGCTTAATGAGGATTACGAATGCTACCATTGACTACAGTTATTTAGCTTTTCTCCCATTTGACGGTTACACATGGAGAGTTGTAACGAGAGCATTTAAATCTATTCCAAATGTGAAACACAAGAAGCAAAATTCATTTTGCAATATATGGGTAGGAACAATTACTAAAGCAACCCGAAAACAGAGTGCCAATAGTGGTGAATGAATACTGATTTGCAAAAATGGATCGGAGATGAAGAAAATACCATTTTTTCAAAAAAAATAGTTTCAAATTCTGAATAGTCACATTTAGAGCAAACCTGTTCTAATCCTCTGGTGTATACAACCGTCGAAGGGCAGCAACATTTTTATCTTCCAAGTTGACCTATAGATTTTTTTCTTTTGCACTTACACTAACTACATTTGTTATCTGAGCGCACACCGTCGTTGTCCATTTAATTCATATTCGACAAAAGTGACAAACGCAACGATTGGTCTCAACTCCATAGAGTGATTT
>NW_022601268.1:1050-5112 GCF_009176505.1 Sitodiplosis mosellana
TATACTTTATTGTATGCATAATCATTGCTTTTAATTAGTTTAATTTTATTATTATTTCATGGGATTTGGTGAGCTCGAAAAAAACGCGTTCGTTTCGTAATCCAATCGACAATGAATGTGTCAGACACGAAACTTGATGTGTTCTGATGTGAATAATAGGTTGTCAACATTGTGTTGCGTAATAGCACCAAACAACGGCAACGGAAATTTCAACAATTTATGGCATTGGAATGAGCACTGGGCAGTGTATCAAAATTCAACACTAAAACCAATAAAAGCATAGCAAAAACCCATTTTTGTCATTCACAAAGTGGTGTCTATTCGAATTAGAATGAAGATAAGTCGGTTCTGCTCAATATAAAATGAATCTAACGCGAAATCAATTCATTCTGATATTGGTCCTCGTATTCAAACTTGTCGTTTGAATGATTGTTTGTTGGCTTCAACAGTAACCGTGAACAGAAATGAGAATTGTGAAGAAGACGAGAAGAATCCGATGCATGCAAATCTTAACCTTACACAAATTGCTTACGACAAATATACACTACACAGTGAATGGAGAATTCATCTTGGAAGAAATCATAGACGGGCCAATAGGTATATATGAAGGATACAAAAAATGTGTGATTGTCATTTATTTTTCACATGAATTTTTCCCAATTTTGATGGGCCAGAAGGAATCAATGTGATAGTTTCGGCCCATCAATAAGCGGCGCCACAGGAAACGCAAGATATTTTGTTTAAAAGCTGAAGCCACTGTAACAAAAGTTGATAGACAGCAACGGAAGTGCCTTAGCGCCTTGAATTGAATTTCGTGCCTAAAACCGGTCCTATCTTTCACTATCATTCAACGTATATGGCGAACACAACAATTATCACATAGAAATATCTGATGTAAATATTCATGCTGATATTTTTATGGCATAGTAATACGTGTGTATGTTTCATAATGGCTTAATAAAGATGGTTGTAAACAGTTCAAAAACAAAATTTCTATGAAATACTTCAATCGGTAATTAAGACCAAAATCAAAATTCGACTTCAGCACATAAAATTTGAAGCGGAATAAAATTGTACCTATATTGAATCATTCAATTGACATTTTAACTAGAGATTTTGATGGAAATTATTGAAATGGGCGTTCATAAAGGATTTTGTATATAAATCTTTTCTTGCAGCTATCAGCGTTTGGTTAAGAAATATACACATCCCATTTATAGAAAAAAAATACACTTCAAAATCAGGGTAAATCACGTAAATCTTCCAACTGAAATTTTTTGTTGATTGGGATATTTTTCAAAAATTAAAGTTTTTTTGCCAATTTTCGTGCATTTTTCACAGAACAAAAAAAATTGGAAAAAAAATTGGAAAAAAAATTCATCAAATTGACGTATGAATAAAGAATGATATATTTCTAAAAAGATTATCTTAAGATAGCTCAAAGATATCCATCTATCTTTTTCGGAAAAAAGATAAAAAAAAAGATATCTAGATATAGATTTGGACATTATTGAGATTATCTCGTTTTTATCTAGATATTTTTTCTGGGACAGAACCAAACGCTGGCAGCTATGTATGCCGGATAACAACACAAAATCTACTCATTGTCATTCATTCGCTTTGCATTTGAAGTGGTGAAACTATATAATTCAATGTTTTAATAATGCGATTTTTATCTGAGATCGGAAACGGAAATTGCAGCAATTCCTGCGAACGAAAATGACAGGGAAAAGTTTATACATAAAAGCGTTGCTAAAATCATTTTTTTTGTCATCTCGAAAGTGTTATCAATTCGGTTTGCATTTGATATGGCAAAATCATATAATTTTATGGTTTTAATGAAATATGATGATGATCTGAAATCGGAAACAGTAATTATTCCTACCAATTCGGAAGAGGTCAAATTTTAATGGAGCTTACCTTTGTCTATAAAAGATTAAAACATTGAATTCATTCTGTTTTTACGTTAATATGGAGAAGCAAACAAGACATCAGATCGTTTTGATTTTGGCTTTATTTTTCAATGCGTTCAACGTTTTCATCGATTGTTACCGCTTTGAGCCTAATACGATAACCTTAAAGAGTTTCTCAGGATGTAAAGATGACGAAAAGAATTCCGTTCATATTCAGCCGAATATCACACAAATCTCGCGGAATAAATATGTAGTTGATGGAGAAATCACAATTCGTCAACCGGTAGCTGGACCAGTGCAGGTATTACGATAGATTTAGAAAGAATCTTTCCATTAAAATGCAATTGAGATTAATTCATTTCTAGAAAATTAATGTGTGGTAATTATTTGGATTTTTTGTTAAAATATTTTTAGTTACAAGCATTCCCAAAACGATGCGACGCCAATCTAACTGAATGTCAAACATTTGAAACAGTTACCATCCGTGATATTTGCAAAGTTCTTGACATGAGAGATCAAATTTGGACTGATTTCATAGCACATACTCAACCAAAAGCAAAGTGCCCATTTGACATGAAATCCATCCGGGTGACAAATGCAACGATTGATCTGGGCTATATAGCCAATTTACCACTTGACGGCTACACTTGGGTTTTTCATTTTAAATCCTCCCAGCCGGTTGGTAAAACACTGAATAAAAGACGTTTATTGTACTGTGGCATTTTGGAAGTTGTTATTAAAAGGAGTCAACTAAGTAACAAACATCCATGCAATTAGAAGTAGACAACTTAATTGTTCATGAGGAAATTACGAATTAATTTTTATTAATTTTTGGAATTTTTATCCTTTGCAAAAATTTCACTTTAATCAAGAAATTGACTTGTTTGTTTTGTTTCACAATTCATTAAACTCGATAAATGTTAAGGTTATGTCTTCTTAAATGGGACAAACTTTGACATAATTTTCTAACTTTCACTAGTGGACATATTTTTGAGAATGTGATATACCGTTGGAAAGAGGACCTCCAAAGGAATCTTTTTGCCTAAGACAGTCTATCGATTACATTAAAAAAAAATCGCAAAATTTCCGACCATATCAAAAATCGGAAAAAAAAATTTGTCTTCTTAAATGGGACACTCCGAAAAACTGAAAAATATGTGTGAAAATGAATAACAATAACATCATATTTTAAATTTTTATTCATTGTTTATTCATTTAATCGACTTTCGGATAGTAATAAGTGACAAAAGTAATGAGTAATGATGTTTATTCGTCGCTACCTTGGTCTACGACTTCATTTTCTAGCTAAACCCATCTGGGCACACCTACACTTTATTGACAGTAGCCAAAATTGATTTATTTTTTTATGGTGTAGCTGAGGTCGAGTATGTTTCAAATATATGCCAATTTTTTCCGCACCCCACTGTGTATCCAAAAAAGGGCGACCATGAAAATCAGGGTATTGACACCAAAGGTCATATCTCCCCAGCCATGGGAGGGAGGGCACTGCTACTTGGGTCAAAATTGTAGTACTTGTGAATACCTATCCAACGGTATTCTGGGGCAATTTCTTGTCCCAGGGTGGATTTATCGTTGGGGTGTGTTGTTGAAAGTTGTAGAGCGACTCACGACGAATAACTTTGCTGCAGACCATTTTGCCCCATTTTGCCCCCATCTTGCTTAACTTAAAAATACACAGTGTCCCATTTAAGAAGACATTTTTGTCCTATTTCAGAAACTGGCCGCCATTTTTGTGAGTCATTATAAAATTTTTTTTACGCAATAGCAACAAATTTCACTTCGTACACTTGAAAAAGATTCAATTTACTAACAACTGACCAGTAAACATCCCATACTGTTACACGCCGATTTTCAAATGCCCATGCGCGTTCGAAAGGGCATCCTTCAAAACCCCAAAAACAAAATATTACGATCCCATATTCATATTTGGGGTAGTTATGGGGGTATGTTTATTTTGGGGCTGAAAATCGTGGTTTTTACATGTCAATGCACTTTTTTCATACTAGAAATGGTTTGGGAACAGTAGTTTGTTGATATGAAATGTTCATTATACTCTAGAGAATCAAATGACACTTTGGGTGGACCTGCTTTCCATCCCTGTGACGCGGGGTAGGGTCAAAAAGTGCAA
>NW_022601269.1:0-12973 GCF_009176505.1 Sitodiplosis mosellana
GTGTCCATCAAAATAGGTAATATTTTAGTTTTTGAAATGTTCATAGTTAATTTATTCTTTGAGAACCACGAATTAAGCAGGTTGAGATCAGATTGCATTTTTTCCTTTAATACGACATTATCTTTTTCAACATAAGACACTGAGGTGTCCTCGGCAAATAGGACCATTTTCCCGTACATGGGTAGTTCGAATATATCATTGATATATAAAAGGAATAGAAGTGGTCCCAAGTTGGATCCTTGTGGGGTGGCAAAAGGATTTTCATTGATTAACTTATTGCTGTAAATTCCATCAATATCGACGTACTGAGTTCTGTTTTCGAGGTATGTTTTCAGTAGATTATTGAGTGGGCCACGGATTCCCATATTCTCGAGTTTTTGTAAAAGTAAGTCGTGTGAGATTGTGTCAAATGCTTTCTTGAGGTCGATGAAGAGACACGCACCAACTGAGTTTTTCTGATTGTCAAGATTCAATTTCAAAAATTCAATAATTTCCGTTACCGCACATCCCGTACAAGATTTTTTTTGGAAGCCGTATTGGTGTCTATTGATTAAGCCAAATCTGTTGCAGAAGCTAATTAAGCGATCACCGATGAAAATCTCGATTATCTTGGATAGGTTTTCGATTATACTGATTGGTCTGTAATTGTCCATCGACAGTGGGTCAGAGGCTTTAAACAGAGGAACTATTCTCGAAATTTTCAATTTATTTGGAAATACTCCTGAGGAGAAGCATCCATTTATAAATTCAGATAGTATTGGAGCAATTGAGTTTGCTAACAATCTTAACATTTTTGTCGGGATGCTATTGGATACAGAATTGTTGTGCTTCAAGGAAAAAATAACATTGACAATTCCATCCGGTGAAGTCGGTTTAAGGAACACCGTGTTTTGTATGCGTACAACAGTATTCGGGACCTGATTCAGAACGGTTGGTATTTTATCGAAAAGAACTTTTCCAACGTCACGGAAATATGAGTTGAATGAGTTTGAAATGTCAAATGGATCTGTATGTGTGGTGGAGTTATTATTGATCGCTCTGATTGGCTGGTTGCCTTTCGTTCTGTTTGTTAGTATTTCGTTGATGGTTTGCCAAAGCTTTTTTGGATTATTCAAATTTTGGTTTATATTCGATTCATTTGATCGGCGACGCAATTGTACTCGCAACAATTTTATTGAATCATTCAGACTTTCATGCTTTCGCTTCAAATACTCGTTAGACGGCGACTTTTTTAATAGTTTGAAGTATCTGTTACGTTCCGTGACCAATTTAATTAGTTCCTCATTCACCCATGACTTGAATGGATTAGATATGCTTTGCTTGGATATTGATTTTATGCTACTGTTTCTAATTGTTGTTAATATATCAAAGAACTCATCGAATGTGCCAACGTTTGTCCAATCAGTTTCATTGAATTTACATTGAAAAGTGTCTTGGTCAATGAATTTATGAGTCAAAATCGAGGCGTGAGTAGTAAAGTTAAACCTGCGCGTGGAATTATCATGAAGCCCGAGAACAATCATTCTGTGATCGGAAATGTGGCAGTCACTCAAAGATAGCATAAATTTAAAATGATTTAAGTCAGTGATTGCGTGGTCAATGATCGTTCTTGACTCCCGTGTAAACCCTGCGTAGTTTCTTATACCGACTCTAGTGGCCGAATCCCTGTTAATTTGATTTAAAATTGAATACCCATGACCGAGCACTGTATTAGCATACTCCTCAATTCTGCAGTCCGAACCAAGCAAATCAGCATTCATGTTACCCAACAATATCACTCTCCTACGACCACCTAATATGGAATTAATACAATTGATTAGAAACTCATGATTGGCGCTTGGTTGTTTATAAAGTACTGCAATGTTTATACTCAATTCGGGCAAATTGACAATAAGTCTATGTACGTTGGATTCGCAGACACTTTCTGTTAGGATTGAGGTAATGGACTTGTGTATGTACAATGCGACGCCTCCCTCACCATCATTTCTATTGTTAAAAAATGCGTTGTAATTGTTTAAATTGAAATATTTGTTTTGCTCGGAAAAGATTCTAATCTCTGTTAATATGATAATGTGAATTTCACCTAGATCATCGATGAGATCTTCCAGCAGATGCAACTTATTATTAATCGAATTAATGTTTAAGTATAAAATGTTATATCTCATGAGCTTTGTTTTGTTCAGTAGGTATTTAATTTTGAGGTTATGTGAGATATAAGTTGGCTCATCGAGTAATTGTTGGAAATCGTTCATTTTCAATCACATAAACATTAAAACTATGAATTGTAGTGAAAAAGTATTTAACCGAATGTAAAAAAAATAAACCGAATGTATGCAAAAAATAATAGTATAGAAAGTGTAATTCAATGTTTCAAAGAAGAGTATATAAAAAGAAAATAATAGAATTTGTGGAGAAAAAAAAAGAAAAAGAAGATAATACTGATTTGGACAGATCCTGTTTCGTTGGTTACTTTTGTTTTGGTCTGTCAGTTTTCGGCCTTTTGACCGGTTGTTTGCTACGCGTACCCGTGACCTTATTGTTGCCAGCGTCCGATGCCGAGCGAGCGGCTGATGACGAACGATGGTGTCGTTTACCCGTTTTCACGCCCTTTGTTCTGCTCCTACTGCCGTGCGGTGTTTCTTCACTGCTACCATCTTCACTTTGATTAGGCTGCAATTCACTGTCCGCTTCCATTGCGATAATAATATTTAGTTGGTTTTTGTTTGTAATGACGATTGGAAGTGAGACTTGTTGCTTGCGAACTCTAATTTTACCACCAATTGATGAGGCCGTCGCCAGTTTACCATCTTTGCACGCTTGTCTGGCCAACAGGAAAATATCACTAGAGTATCTGGTTAATTGGTCATTGATATATATTTTACTGTTTGACTGAGCGGCACCAAATACTTCCTCAACCATTAGACATTTTTTCACACGAATTTTGTTTATCAGTG
Source organism: Sitodiplosis mosellana (assembly GCF_009176505.1). Lineage (NCBI taxonomy): Eukaryota > Metazoa > Arthropoda > Insecta > Diptera > Cecidomyiidae > Sitodiplosis > Sitodiplosis mosellana. The sequence goes on from NW_022601269.1 coordinate 2,955, forward strand.
TTTGTTTGGTTGAAGCGTGTTGAAATTTGACGATAATCAACTTTTTGTTGGCTGTTGGATAAGCTGTGAATCTGTCCGATGTGACGTCCACATTGAATGCGCTGGCGATTTTACGAACTGTATCCATGGCATCCAGGTTGTCACATGGTGGAACACCCGAGATACACACATTGTTTGCCAATTTTTCTTGTTGTAGTACCTGAACGGTGTCTTCTAGTTCACGTATTCTGTCTGTGTTCGTCTCCGATATTGACATCCACGTATCAACTTGCTGCTCAACAACTTGAATTTTCCATTTGTTTTCTTCGTTCGACGCAATTAGCTCTTGTTTCATGTCATTGAGATCATCTTTGACGGGTACTTTTTTAAGTAGAGCGAATACATCGGAGATTGTTGGCTCATTTTTGTTTTGAGTATCAGTGGTGTTATTATTTTCCGTTGACATGTTGAAGGTTATGTTGCTCACTGACTCAAAACGTTGATGGTGTTTATGTATTCATGTATTAAACGATGGTAGCTGTCAGACCGAACGCTGCGTTAATGTGCGTACATCCCAATAACGCACACCGACGGGAAAAAAAATACTTCTTGTTGCCTATGCGATCGATGATTTGATGATTTTATTTTATTTCCAGGTGTGATTTATTTTGAACTCCACTTTTTCCCGATGCAATATGACTTGATTAATGTAATAATACCAAACTTTGTAATAATACTGCGACTAAACTAGGGTAAAAGTATAAATATTTGGCGGAGCTCGGAGTTGTGTTCACAACACGTCTGACGTTTCACCGCACCCAGAAGTTTTTCGTTTTATCCTTTTTAGCACTACATGAGTATGTATGCTATTGACTTGTTGAGTTTTGTTTCCCTTTGATTTTTTTTCATCACGCGATAACCTGTTAAACAGCGTTAGACCACGATGACTGTGTCAATCCGTGGTAGACTGTGATGGTAGTGGATGGAGGGAGGAAAGGTTGGATTGACTGGAAAGTCTGAATGATTTTCAACAATATTGTCTTTCACAAATGCCATCTCGGAGGGCTGTTTGATTCGCTTTTGGACTCCTATCTGTGTGGAATCAGTTGTGTTGCTTTCTGATTGTGTATCTCAAAACTATCTAGCTCATATGCTTTAGCAATGTTTGACGCTTAGAACTGCTTTGGAAACTTTGTTGGGAGCGCCACCAACCACAAATCTCTGTAACTATACGTACGTGTGAAAGTAAAGTCTTTGTGTGAACGTTCGTGTGAATGCAAAGAGTCTATGTGTGCGTTGTACAGTGTACAGTGTACACAGAGGTGTTGATTCGTTCGAACGTCGCATCCAATGTCGCATCATGTTAGGGGGCGCTTCAATCGTCAACAAAATACATCAAGTATTTCTCCGTTTTGGTGTCTCTTTTTTCACCTTGAATTTGATACGTAAAATACAGAGTATATTTACAGATGGATTCATCATCGATAGATGAACTTATGCGATAAATTTATCAGATAAATCGTATGCGTTGCGTTGTTTTAACGCATTTGCAGTATAAAAACGAAGAGGAATTTATTAGAAAGGATTGGATACCAATGGATCCCAATTCCTTCCAATGAACTCCTCTTCGTTTTTATGCTGCAAATGCGTTAGAACAACGCAACGCATAGGATTTATCTGATAAATTTATCGCATATATTCATCATCGACAGATGAATTCATCTGTAAGTATTCTCTGGTAAAATATGACTAATACAAAATTGACTTAACCCTTTATCACATGTCAGTTCCCAAAGTAACCAGATACGCCAGACGCTATAGCTATGAAACCACTGAATATTTTTGCATTCTTGTTTGGAAACAAATGAAGGGAATTGAACTAGCTTTCATTTGATACTTTACAGGCTACAATTGGTTAGGTGAATGGAAAGTTTTTTCTGTTTATGTACTGCTGTAAAAAAAAATGCGAAATTATAGCAGAATTCCACATTTTCCCTCCTCTTATCTTGTGGGTTTGTACATATTTTTCAATTGTCAAATTAGGACTCGTAGGACCAAAACACATCAATTTAACTTTCTGCGTCATTAGTTTTATGAAATTTAATTTTTTCAAGCTTTTATAGTGATTTGACACTTTTGATTCTTTTCCGATTTTCTCGACAAATACGCAATTTTTCAAAAATCTAAGTATGAGGTCTTTCTCTATTTATCGTGGCACAAAACATATATCAAAATGATTCAAAAACAAAAAATTGTGCATTGTTCAGAGCAGAAGCGCTTACCTTGATATTTCACTAATAATTTTACACACCGCTGCGGAAAAGAAACTTAAACTAAACTGAAATAATAAGTACCAATCTATTGAATGAAAGAATTTGTTTCTCTTTAGATTCTCTTTTCTTTATTCCAATTTAACTGTTGAGAGAAAAGCCGCACTGGCGTAAAAACTCTCGCTCTGTTCCTTGGTAACGAACCGCTCTGAAACGCGTTCGGTCGCAGACTCAATCATGGTCGCGGGACGACGACGATTCTGTGCTCGTATTAAACATCGCACGCGCTGTACGATGAAAATGACATCAGCTTATTTTGACTTTTTATGTTGTTGCTTGAAGTAAATTTTGGGAATTTCACCGAGCCGTTGACACGACTCGGTACACTCCCCACGGTGAGAATGGCACATTTCTCACCTTTATTCTCCTGGTGATTTCGGGCACAACAAACTGTTGTGCTTTGTACCACAGCGCTTGCAAACGCCCTTTTTCCATTCGCCTGTGGTGTGCGCTTGGGAAAAGCAATTATGGCACAAACGGTTATAGTCCAGAAATGAACGCTTCTGACCAACCGTCATATTTTTGAATTGCTCACATTTGTGTAGGAAATGCTCTCCATTGCAATTCGGGCACACAGGCTTGTGTTTTTTGCCCTTGGATGTTGATGATTCGGCAGCTCCAACTGGCGGTTGGAATCGCGGTACCACCGGACGATTTGCTTTTGGCACAGCACCTTGTGATTGTTGTTGTTGCTGCGGCCGTTCATGTGGATCAATTCGTTTGCTCCGTTTGACCAAAAAATCGGTTAAACCTTCGATCGTCGGCTCAGCACGATCGAGTTGCCACATCCATAATGAGCGGCTAATAAAGTCCAATCGATTTTGGATTAAAACAATTATGAATTGCCGCTCTTGCTCCAATGGAAAGTTCAAGCGCTTTGCTCGTTCGCGCATTTCCATGATAGTTACCAAAAACCGATTCAGTGCCATTTCGTCCACTCGGCTCATTTGTTCTATCTCGAACAAAGGGCGAAACAACACCTCAAAATCGAGGAACGGTAGGTGCACAGCAGCCACATTCTCACTTGACCCCATTTGCACATTTTGGGAGACATCATCGGCAACTGGTTTTATTGTTTTCGAAGTAGTTGGCTCTTGGCCGCCACAAGCTCCTTCTTCCGAATTCACCGCGGGTGGTTGCACTTGTTGCCCAACTTGGTTTGCATTGACCGCTGGATTATCACCATGCTCGGTGACTTCCATATCATTGCCATCGGTTTGCACTTCAGCTCGTGCTGTTGCTTGCTCTTGTTCTCGGTTTGACAATCGTGTAATTATTGCCAAACCAGCGTTGTGAAACGCGCGCTGCGCTTCAACACTTCCTTCGAGCTGGGTGGCACGTTCTTCCTCGCTCATGAGTTGTATTTCTTCATGAAATGCTACAAACAAGCCATTGAGCTCATTTAATGCACGCTCTGGCGTGTCGCCAATGCTCAAGCCTTCGAGCATTTTCGTAATTTTATCCACAAATTCGTCACACATCTGAAAATATATCGTAGTGATTAGTTTAAGGAAGCACGTTTCACTTGAACGAAAATTTTCATCACAAATTAGCACTTTGTATTCAATTACACTGAACACTGATAAAAGTCCTTAGTGCGCTTTGCACATATAGTTTTGATGAAGTTCACAACACTGTGACGTATTCACTTTTTATTACACTTAATCACAATATCGATTCTTCGTCTTACCTTGCTCGAATATAATTGCACAGTTTTTTCAGGCACAGAAATTAAGGCACAAATTTTAGAAGTTGAATTTTCGATTATTCACTTTCACTGCTCCCAAAAGAATAATGCACTAACAAAATGTCGCAAGAGTCACAACTCTGAATAAGTTGAAGTCCGTTGGCCGCACACACCAACACGGAAACGATGCTGGGACTTGTGCTCTGAGCTCATGAAAGAGATTTCGATAATCTGCATCTCTTTCTTTCGCACAATGCTCTATCGGCGAAGTCGGTTTGTTGGTTAACTCTGCTCGTGTGTGTGTGCACAACACGAACGCTGCCGCGCCAGCAAGAAACCAAGTATGCTCTGCTCAAATGGTTTTGCATGTTTTTGCCTGCACACTGCGATCCGTTAATCCCTTTTTCTCGGAACAAAAAGAAAAAACAAACCATGGTTGCAATTGAGCATTTGTTTGGACACACAACGAGTGTTTGTTTGTCCGTCATAAAATATGTTGAAATGAACACATTTAGAATGCGCATTTCACCAACGCTCTTGGTGACAAAATTTAAACATTCTTTTTGCTCTCGATGCGCAACATTGTATTCATGCCCAAAAAGGAAATGTTTGAAATATGATTCTTTGAGAACCTTTTTCAAAACAATTCAGCTCCGTTATTTTGTGTATTTTGAGATTGGTGCTCGTAAACACCAAACTGTACATTGCTCGATAATGATGCTCAACAAATTTCTCAGACTCAGCTTTTTGTGTTGCTCGAGCCTTCCGAAATTTTGTCAATCACTGCGATTTCTTTCTCACGCTCTTTCTCGTCTTCGACCGGCAATAAACATAATTTCTGTACCGGTCGCACGAGTGTTTTTCTTTTAGCTCGCTCTTGGGTTGTTGGCAATAAAACAACAACCGAACGTACCAAACCGTCCTTGCTACGAATCAGCTCATGAATGCGTCCTATTTGCCAATAAGTTGGTGCAATGTTGTCTTCACAAATTAGTACTAATTGCCCAATTTTGAACTCATGCACTTGAGTCCATTTTTTACGCTGCATTAGCGTTGGCAAATAGTCTTTGCGCCATGCATCCCAAAATGATTTTAACATTTTCTGTTGCTCTTCTCTTATTCTTTTTAACGAATAATTTGCTATTGCCGGTGCCGCTATTGGCGGTGGCAAAATGAACGGCTCACCGATCAAAAAATGACCTGGACATATCACTTGCATGTCCGTTGGGTCATCGCTCATAGCATACAATGGACGTGAATTGAGCACTGCTTCTACCTGCACTAGGAACGTGATTAAATCCTCATAAGTATACGATTTTGCTCCAATCACCCTTCTGAGGTAATATTTACACGATTTTACTGCCGCCTCATAAATGCCACCTTGGTGAGGTGCTGACGGCTTCATAAACACCCATTATGTGCGCTTCTTATTCAAATGCTTTAAAACGGCTGGTGAAAGCCAATGCACAAAGGCTGCCTTAATCTCTTTGTCCGCTGCAACAAAACAGGTACCATTGTCACTATAAATCTTGTTGCAGTGACCACGTCTAGCAACAAAGCGATCAAAGCATGCTATGAACGCTGCTGCGGATGCATCGGTAACAATGTCAATATGAACAGCACGTGTTATCATGCACACAAAAATTGCGTTTCAACATTTGCGCTTAGTTGATCTGCTCTTATAACGCTCAGTCAGCTCAAATGGACCTGCATAATCCACAGACGCTATCAAAAAAGGTCGATTTTGAAGCACTCGGTCCGCAGGTAGCTCAGACATCAATTGAGTCTCGAACTTTTTCACATGGCGAATGCACTTAATGCATTTACTCAGGTACGCTCTTAGCTCAATTCGCAAACGAGGGTTCCAATACCTCGTGCGAATATATTGAATCATCAGCTGAATCGAACTATGCTCTGTGACGCGATGAGCTTCCCATGCAAGCAAATAACTCAAACGAGAATTTGATGCAATTATCGCTGGGAATTTGGTGTCGTATGGCAAGTCAGCCTGGCTCAAACGACTACCTGCTCGTAAAATCCCTTCTTTGTCTAAAAAGGGCCGCAGTTTTATGATACTGCTGTCCTTCTGTACTGTTGTTATTTGCTCATCGTTTGCCATATCTTTCAAATAATTATACTCCCTTGGAAAGGCCTTCAATTGCTCTTGCTGAATGAAAAATTTTAATGCTTCTCTTTTCTCATTCTCATATAGCGGATCAGGCAATGTCTTGTCGCTCTGAATTGCCTTTTTGCTCCTTGTTTGCCTTTGAAACAAGTTTTTCGTTCGCGTTTTGTTACGACAATTGTTAACAAAACGCAGCACATAACCCAATATCCAAGTCAGTTTCTGAGAATGATTTGAATAATCCACCAAGCGAATTTCCTCTGGCTCAAAATTTTTGACTTTCAAAAAAGTTGGTTGTTTTTGTTTTTGCAAACAAATTAATTTGTTGAAAATGTCAAATTCAGCGTAATTGACTATAAATCTTTACGAATTGAAATAAATTTGTCAACGTTCTTTTGATGCGTCTTGATGCTGTGTTTATTCACTCTCATTTCCTACCCTTCACACCCCCCCCCCCCCCCCCACCAAAAATATTAATCCGTCTGATTTGTTCTCGTTCTTTTTTCCTTAGTTGACCGATGTCATGAACTGTAAGGCTGTGATTGAGCATTATGCAAGTAATCGACACCAGATGTGCAAATTGTTAAGCCAGGAATGGCAAATTTTACGGGAAACTGTTTACATATTACAAATTCCACTTCGTGCAACAATTGCAGTACAAAGACACGATTTGACGCTTTCCGATGTATTTGGCATTTGGAAGAGAATGCAACTTCATTTGGGTGCATGTTCAAGAAAGACAAATTACAAGACGTCCTTGGCCACATTCTTATTGGAATCTCTTAACACTAGAAAAGAGGCCATTTACAACAATCCATTCATGACTAGCGCGATTTTTTTGGATCCAAGTTTCAGAAATCAATTGGCTTCAAATGGCACGAAGGTTGAAGAAGCGAAGCGTATGTTATCCAACTTGTGGCAACGACAAAACTATGCTGTTGAAGGTGCAAGAAATGCAAATCATAGTGGCTCATCGAATATCAGCTTCGATTTTGATGCAGACGCCGAGTTGACGTCATTTCTCCAAGGAAACAATACCGAAGATGATCCGATTATTCACAACAATGTCGATATTGATCTTATATTAGAGTCTTTTCCACCGGAATTACTTTCACCAAATCACTCTATACTCGAATATTGGGATACCGTTAAAAACACTCATCCACAACTGTACACATTGGCCATGCTAGTGCATAGCGTGCCGCCGACCGAAGTTCCTATTAAGCGTGATTTTTCACACCTCAACCACGTATTCAGCAATAGACGCGGCCGACTGCAGTCAGCGCGTTTGACCGATATTATGATTATGAATTTGAATAAGCAAGTTTCTTACGAAACAAAAGGCGATGAATTGCGAGATGCAATTACACAATACTAAACAAACAATTAAAACAGTTACCAACAATTCACATTAAAACTAAAACTTGGATACTGCCAATACCAAAGCATTTATGATGGAACAATAAAGCAAAAACAAAATTCTCTTTCTGTTAGAAATCGATCGAAAATAAGCTTAAAAATAAAGTCTATATGAGCACACACGTGCAGTACTGAATCGCAATCGTGTACTTTTTTTCCTTGAAATCAAATTTTTCAGAACAATTCGACTGCACTGCTGCATATGCGTAAGTAGAACTATTGGGAACAGTGCAATTTCTCTGATTCGAATGTAATCAACATGTCTGAGACTGATTTAAAACCATTTTTCATGAGCATGATTCATCGTCTTTTTGGCGAAAAGGTCTGAATTTATTGTCACTACATTTCATCGGTTTGAGGTTGTGAAACATGAGAGTTTTGTAAACAATGTCTCTCCAATACAATGTGTCACCGTATTAAGTGCAGATAAAAATATGTTTTTTGTTTCAAACAGCGAATGAAAAACAATTATTTTGACTCGATTGACAGTGCAAAATATTTTTAATTTATTCTATAGTGTTCACACTTTAGACAAATCAGGAAAAATAAGAGAATAACATAAAAAAAATTGTACAATGTTGTGTTTGCATTTAAAATAAAGTCCGTTGAGTTTAAACACGACCAAGAGTCAAACGAATGATGCAAGACAGAAGAGAGAAACGAAAACAATAACAACTACAACAACGAGTTAACGTTCTTTTCATGTTAATGCATGGATGAACACACAACTCAGTGTGCGTGCGCTTCTCCTTGTACAATGCACAAGCGTTCCACGATCAGTGAACGACGAACGAACAACGAACGAACGAGTGCGGCGACAGCGGAACGTTCTATATGCGTTCACCGCACGCAAATTATCTGGATAGCGAGCGTCAGCCGTAGCTGACCATCTATCTCGTTTGGTTGCCTGATTACAATTGTAATAGCTATTACCGGTAATGTCAAATGACTGGCATTACAATTGTAATAGCATTACTTCGGCTCTTCGTTACAATATTAATGTACCCTAGAACGCCAAACACTATAAAATATTCAACATTTACGCAAAAAGTGTGTTCTTGGTGGATTTTGGGAGCACTAAATGGGCACTAAATGCATGGACTATTTTTAGATTTGGTGCTCAACTTTTAATATTTGTCGAAAAATCTTCCTTTGAACGACGAGAGGGCGAATTTTGGAAAAATTTCAAAAAGTGAGCACTAAATCTGAAAATAGTCCATGCATTTAATGCCCATTTAGTGCTCTCAAAATCCGCCGAGAATATATTTTTTGCATAAAATTTGAAAATTTTATAGTGTTTGACGTTTTAGGGGATGGACTACTTCTGCCAAATTATAACGTGTGGCCATATGTTGGGTATTTTTCAAGCAAATTAGAATCTGAGACTTTATTTTGGAAGTACTAAATGAGCACTAAATCATGGTACCATCAATTTGCAATATCTTACGAGGGTAAAAAGTTTTTTTTTTACTACCCCTATTTGCGTCATCCCCCAAACGCCGATGCACATAACTCGCTCCTAGTTGAAGCACTAAATCTAAAATTGGTGGCACTAAATACCACTAAATCTACACAGAAGGGATTTACAAAAAGCGAAAATTGTCAGGCTGAAGAGTACTGACCGTCGAGATTAATTTTTCATTTGTGAGGAATTTGTTTCATTTGCATAGAGAAATAGCAAAAATTTGAATTCTGTTATTGCCGATCTTGTTTTCGTGGAATTGTTTACAGCAATATCATCAAAATAAAGGTTTTTGAGGTCGAGTTCAATTTTTCATCTGTGAGGAATTTGTTTCATTTGTATAGAGAAATAATAAAAATTGGAATTTTGTTATTGCCGATTTTGTCTTCGTGGAATTGTTTACAGCAATATCATCAAGATAAAGGTTTGTGAGGTCGAGTTTAATTTTTCAATTGTGAGGAATTTGTTTCATTTGCATAGACAAATAATAAAAATTGGAATTTTGTTATTGCCGATCTTGTTTTCGTGGAATTGTTTACAGCAATCATAGGGGTATTGCAACGACCATAAAATATATATATATTTCATCAAGTTTATCAAGCTCTTTCCAAGTTAATGGCATAGTGTCGAACTTTTGTTCAAGCTCTACCATCTAAATGTACAGTAAAATAATTTACGGGCACGACGTAAGATGGCGTTTTTTCTGGTCAAAAAAGTTGCAATATCCCTTTGACAGCAATATCATCAAAATAAAGGTTTGTGAGGTCGAGTTTAATTTTTCATTTGTGAGGAATGTGTTTCATTTGTGTAGACAAATAATAAAAATTGGAATTTTGTTATTGCCGATTTTGTTTTCGTGGAATTGTTTACAGCAATATCATCAAGATAAAGGTTTGTGAGGTCGAGTTTAATTTTTCAATTGTGAGGAATTGGTTTCATTTGCATAGACAAATAATAAAAATTGGAATTTTGTTATTGCCGATCTTGTTTTCGTGGAATTGTTTACAGCAATATCAT
>NW_022601270.1:0-11161 GCF_009176505.1 Sitodiplosis mosellana
AAAAGTGTCATTTTTCAAGGTTTTTCAGGTCCTCAGTCGGAGGCTTATGGTACGAAATTGGTAAATCAGAATGGGCTCAAAATCAATTCGAAGCTTTGTCTCGACATGCCAAAACTTTTGGCTTTTACAGATCTCAATTATCTTGTCAACTTCTTGAGATATCCGGCGAACAAAAAGCTCGGACGCGGACGACGCCATACGCACATCGCTATTTTGCACATATTTCATAGTAAACAACATGTTTTTGGGGGTAGATAGGTCTTGATCGATAGGATTTGATCCCATCTACATTGCCTAGTGTACAGATATGTGCTTTTTGAAGTTTGGCGTGACGTTATAGTGGTCCGAAGGAGGAGATGTCATGAAATTTTGGCTAGTGAAACCAATACTTTTCCATACAAACGAAGTTTGCGGAAAAGTAATAGTTAATAAAATGTTATTGCCTGTAAATCTGTACTCTGAGAGATTTGGTGATTTGTTGTGGATTGGTGATTTTGGCAATTTTGATGTCATCAGCAAACAGTAATATCATGATGTCTGGGGGCATTTGATCGATGATGTCGTTAAACATGAAAGAGTCATGACCGAAATTTCTGACATCCATCCTAACGCGATTCAACTCATTTTCAAGCGGCGCACATGGCACAAAATATCACTACATCTCTGACAAATTGTTCTCCTACATTCTCCTATATGTATTGAAATAATGATACCTACTAGTCTCGCCAGCGGTCGAAATTTGACCATTTGGGAACTGGGGACCGACGCAAAGGGCGATTTTCAAGCCAAAAGCGAAAAAACCATCCATTTCTGAAATAAATGAAAAAATTCGGAAATGGTTGTGCCCACAGAGGTGGAGATGATTTGTGTTGTGAAAGTGAAGGAGCGCGCGTGCAGGGGTGACAGCATAGGACCTCCGCTCGGCAAGCGGCGCACGTTTTGGCTTGAAAATCGCCCTTCTGGTCGGTACCACACATTTCATGTGTGCTGTGCATAGTACGGGTCCGGATTCGACAATGTAAAAACAGGTCATCACTCAAACGGCGATAACTCCTATCAAACTTGACATATGTGAATGTTTTTTTGTTGATGACACATCTACATTCGGAGACCTTTCCAATGGTATTAGGGCGAGTAAAATCGGATGAGTGGAAATATGTTTTTAAAAGTGTACAAAAAACGCTACGCAGAATAATAGATAGAATCTGTGATGTTTACACCTATTTATTGTAAATTTTGATATTGATCTTTGTCATAGAAATCCATTGAATTGGCGAGTTAATATTCCAGTTTTCGAATCAATTTCGAATTATTTTCATATTAGCTCTATTATATTCAGCCAGAGCTTGGCGGTGTTAAATAAAATAAAATATAAAAACTGCAAATAAATCAAATCTTTTGTTGTATTAAAAAAGACTTTACCTGTTTTACAGGGTTTCGAATTTGTGGTGTTGGTATTTGTGGTTGCGTCTGAGATTTGGGCTGAGACGACGAGGATGGTGCTTGTGGTGAAAAAGAAGACTGCGAACGGATTTGCGATGAGCTCACACCAACCAAACGTGAACCATGAATTAAGTCACTTTCAATTAATTGTTTCAAGTATTGGAAATCGCCTAAGCTTGATTGAATCTGTCGATCTTTCTCAGTTGGGCTTGTTCGCTATAGAAATATAGGAACCTGATTAAAATTTATACGTTTCTTTATTATATTGATTTTTTATCTTACACGAAAAGGTGCTGGGAAGTATGGCATTTCAGGTTCAGGTTCCGGATTTTGGGTTAAGGACATTTTTGCCCTTTCACGTTTGTCCCTCTCACGTCTTTCCATTCGTTCCGCTTCTTCCATTCTATATATAGATTAATATTTATAAATATTCAAACAAAATGATATAAGAATGAAAAAAAGAATGTCGGAATTATGCCCCTATACGCAGAGTGTTTTATTTAGAGGTTGGTTGCACATAAATTTATTTATATAAATTTCAAATATCAAATAAATTTATCCTATATTTTTCATGCGTCGTGTTGTTCTAACGCATTTGCCAGCTATTTATTGCTGGAATGAGATTTTCGTTTTGTTCATTTATTGTTATTTGTCAACAATTCTGCCACTGTGTCACTACATAGTATATGTAAGAAATGTTCAGAGACGAAAATGTTCGCCAATTAGTTTTACATTGCCAATACATTAGTTATGGAGATTTTTATTTTGTTTATTTTTTGTTGTTTGTAAACAAATCTGCCTATCTTTTTGCATTGCCAATGTACATAGTATATGTCCATAAGAAGTGTGTAGAGACAATGCCAAAAGATATGCAGATTTGTTTACAAACAACAAAAAATAAACAAAATAAAAATCTCCATAACTAATGTATTGGCAATGTAAAACTATGGCGAAAATTTTCGTCTCTGCACATTTCTTATATATACTATCTAGTGACACTATGGCAGACTTGTTCACAAATATCGGTAAATGAACAAAACAAAAATCTCATTCCTGCGATGAATAGCTGGCTGCCAATACAACAGCCGATGTTTCGTTTATGTGCTACGAATGCGTCAGAACAACACAACGCATGAAAAATATCGGATAAATTTATTTGATATTCGAAATTTATATAAATAAATTTATCTGCAACCAACCTCTGGTTTTATTAATCAGATTCAGGATATTTTCGTAATCAAAAATAGGTGTTTCTTCACTTGACTGAAGAACCCCTTGTGGATCATATATAATGTAAACGTAATGACGTTTATTTTAAACTTACCTGATCCTTTTTAGATCATCGTTGCTGCCGGTGGAATACATAATTTTTCCAGAATTTAGAATAATGCCACATTCGGAAGAGCGATTTTTTCTATCGATCTTCACTTTTTTTAGAGGAACGAATTTTTCCTTCTATTTGGTTCAGTTGTCTTTGAAATAACTTTTTTTATATTCACGAAGACTAATTGGCAATCTATACGAATTTTCGTACTACATGTTTGCATAGATGTCATGCGGATAAGTCACAAATTTAGCAAAGAAATATAATAGTATTTAATATCGAAAATGTATAATTTGTTTCCGTTTTTGGATTTATTCAGTCACTTTTTGTTCTTTCACATAATCAAATCAAGTTTAGTTTCATGATTATATTCGATCTTCTACACATGTATGAGTAAATTTCACTGGGAAACAATATCGGGAATAAATCATTTTTCACATCAATTAACGTCGAATAACTTCGAAAAATCCTTGTTTTTACGGGATTCAAACATAAACCTAAAGTAGTATCGGATAGTTTCAATATAGTACTTTCAAAACCGCACACAAATTTACTTCTTATTTTCACTTCATTTTCTTGATTCAAAAGATTTTGTCGCAATGTTTTCAGGCGTTCCTGTTTGTATTTCCACAAAACCTCTTCTTCCTTATCCTGGTTTCATCGTGAATAAGTGTTGATTCTGTGAATATCAAAAGTCGATTTTTTATTATTGTAAATCAAGTTTATACATTGTCAATATTCTAAATATCATCCCAAGCAGTATGTCATACAAAATATGTAAATATAATAACGTCATTCTGAATTACAAACTTTTCTATGCAATTGCTTCAAATTAAGGTGTAGTACTATTTCAATTTCAGAAGAAACAAATTTGGTGAAATGAATTTACTCAAAAGTCCAATTTCTCTTTCATATGGTGAATTTAATCAATTTTTGTTTGAATTTTCATAAAAAAAGAACAATTGTTAATTATGACTTCTACAAATATCTTTGCGTTTTTGAGTTATCTCAGTTCTAAGTTATTTGTTATTAACTAATCTTATTTCAACGCGCTGCCAAAACCATTTAAATACACAATCACGCTACTTAAAACTAATACACCTAGAAGAAGTTGCATGCAGCTCTATGATTGTACACACACGTTTGAAAGTTTGTTTGAAAATCACTTGCAAAATCATTCTATATTTATGTATATAAATATTACATAGACGGTATTTTACGTTGTTAAGCTGAGCGTGAGCTCTGTATATTGGACGATTGTTATGTTTGTATTTTCATTGTTTTGTCGCTGGTCTCGAGTATTCAGTGCAAAAAGAAGTACAGTGGAAATTGTATCAAAGCGACTGATATTCTCAGCATACTGAAGTAAATATTTATATATTTATTATGTATCATATAAATGTTCATTGGGGAGACAAAAAGGTCTGTAAATGAAGAATGAACGAAAACATCTTGAGAAATATGCATAGAATTGCGAAAAAATTTCAGAAATCATTATTTATATCATTTTGAATATAGCAAACTTCACAGAAACTACTTCCAACCACTTTGGTAATTTGTGTGAAAGGGTAGGTGTAAGTTGAAAGGACCATTCAAACTTTTCATTAGCACATTAAATACATATATTCAAACTGTTGCTTCAAACCTTTGATGTTATTTCAAAAAAATGATTTCGAACATTTGGTAATATCGATTGAAAATTCAATGCCCGATGACACTTTGATCTTCACGTTCATGTATTTTATAAGAACACTGTGTATTTCCTGGGAAGAAGTGATTTCGTAATCGTTGCAATTGTGCACTTATTAGAGTGTGAAAAATCATGTATAATTATTATTAGAGAAAGATTTTTTTGATAAGTAACTCATACGAATAGTGAATCAATCGCAGCAAACAATGATTTGGAAGCCATTTTACACATATTAATATGATTAAACCCAAAACTATAGATGGTTTTAAACTGGTTTTTTTTAGTTGTTGATGCATGGCTTTTTTGAAAGTTTAAAGAAAACACAAAACCCATGAATTTACGATAAAGAAACAGCGAATTCAATTCATTCAAAAATCTGAAAGAATGTTTATGTGTGAAACACAAAAGTCATATGTCGCATTAATTGAGTATGTGATTACTCCTATTTTATTGAGACGACGTTCATTGTATATTTTCTTTTTGTTCAATTTCTTCTGATTGCTTACATTACGAATGTGCATATCGTCGGGACATTCCGAAAATTGGTTTTATTTTCACAAACTAAATTTTTTTGATCTCTCTCATTCAGTCACATTTAGTTATTAAGTGACTAATACACACCTCTTGTTTTTATCACGGATATGATAATTTCAGATGTCACAACAATTTTTGTTATAATTAATTTGTACACAACTATGGTCAAATGAATTGAATAAATTATATATATATCTGCTTACTAGTCATTTAAAATATTTATTTGTTTGGCCATTGTGGTGAACCTAATCCCAATACTATTGGATAAATAAATTGAACTTTCTCTAGTCGAATATATTCACTTTTATTTAGAACGTAATGTGACTTCGAAAAACATAATTAATACATATTTATGAAATGCGGAAGAATCGTGTACACAATTTAATTTTCCACAAAAGTCCATCGGACTTTTTCTCGCCAAAAAATATTTTGTTTAGCATGTGTGACACAGAAAACTACAATTTCAGCGTTGTTCTTATTGTTCAATGTGTTTTTAATAAACTTGTGTTCAGAGAGCATTTAAAAAAATCTCAAATTGATATTTTCTAGAAAATTAAAAAAAACTTTAGCTATGCACAACACACAAAGTTCGCCATTTTCTTTTCGACATACACACTCCGAGAGCATCGAGAAAAAATTTCTTCGTACAATACTTTTTTCTGTTGTCGTGTGTTGCCTTCCTCTATGTACGGATTTTATGTGGGCATGTATTGGAAAGAATGAAATAGAAACAATGAACAAACTGAAGTGAGCGTACGTATGTGTGCACGCAAATATGTGTATATATAAAATGAATAATAAATGACGGCTTTGAATGCTGTTTGCTTGCTCACTCACTCTTGCGTACTCACGCCATCTTACAACGTCTCAAAAAACATCGTCTTGACAGACAATTTCTGTCAGTGTATTGGTTGAGATGAAACCATATCGGCGCAGAATGTGAATATTTCAAAATGACTAATGAGCAAAGCGCGCTATTTGAATCATGAAAGAAACTTCTGAAAGCAAATGCAAAAAATATTTGGATTCATACTTCACAACCATAAAAAAATTCCCATTTCTCCTTAATTTTACATTGTAAAATGCTATAAAATGTGATTAAATTTCAAAATAACCATGAAAATAGTGTTGAAGTAATTGTGGACCTTGATTATTCCATTGAAAAATATTAGTCTTTACCCTCTAGTGCATACAACCGCCTTTTACGGGCAATATTTGAACGCCTGTATAACGTAGACCATATGTCGGATCACATTGCTTCAAAAGGCATTTTTATTCTTCAAGGTGTCCTCTATAATTTTGTCTTTTGCACTATTCGTCTTCATCAAGTGTGTCGTGTTATAAACAAGAATGTGCGCAAAAACGAAAATTTGACAAATTAAATTATTTCCCTTCAAAATAAGACATATTTTTTTTAAACAATGGATTTGATTTTTCCCTGATTTATGTCAATCGCATTTGACAAAAACTATCACTATCAATACATTTCGTCACTTTTCATATAAATTCGTGAGAAAACCAGGATTATGAATATTTTTTTCAATTATCTATGGCCAAAAGTCAACCAAGTAGCAGTACTATCAGCCCTAGATAAATTTAATGCACTAGAGGGTTAACATTCAAATCTCTGGGAAATGGATTTTTTCTGTATCTCCCCCAAATTTTCTTTTTCATACAAGCCAATCATCGGCGGTGTTAAATAAAATGAAAATGAGAATCCATTCAAACATTATTCAAATTACTTTCTTGAGAGAATAATAAGAAATTAATGTTTCAAAATTGTTTTTGGGGAGATCAATGCAGTGTACAAAGTCGTAAACAAATTCGGGTTCCAATACTTTCATGTGGGAACGCTCTGAAAATAAGTACACACGTTTACGTTTCGTTCATCCCATTGAGTCCAATTGGGTCAGTGACGCCGTAATGCTGGTAAGAATTTGAGATAGAATTTGTTCATCTTCAGAAATTTTACTGAAATATTTCTTATTGTTGTTAGAGAGACAAATCATAAACCATCCATCATTACCATTGGAGCTGCCCAACCAGCTGCAGATTCACCAATACAGATCAAGAAACATGTTCGATGTCGGAGCACGCGGAAATTGATGAAGAGTTTCAAGGAAATGAAAAGCAATTCAGATCATCACGATTGTGTGCCAGATGTTTCACATCACTTCCATTGAGTATGTTGAACGATCCTTTCCAGCTGTGTGATTGGTGTAAGCCCGATCAAGATTGGCCTGTAAGAATGAACGAAAAATTGAGTCGAACAAGAGCAAGCCCCTAAAATTGGCCGAAAATCCGCTTCTCATGTCCGGATGAAGCCAAATAACTTGATTGGCACCAAAAAGCAACCCGAGAAATCGAATCCAACTACGAAACAAAACAAAACAATCGATAGCTCCAAGCCAAAAAACGGGATTGGCAAGGCGTACGCCCAGCAAACAAATTGGAGACACACCAAGAACCAGCATCCACAAAGGAAACGCCGGCAAGCACGTACAAATCTGTGCCAGAAGAGCTGTTGCTCGCAAGTGAAGCCGAATTACCATCGCTCCTGCTTCAACGATCACTGCGCAGGAAATCAACAAGGCTATCACAACAGATGGTAGTAAATCATGCCACATCGGATGATTGCGCTTTCTTCACAAAAATTTACTATCAAAACTGTTTTAGTATTTGTCCCGAAGAAGAGCGCTTCTATTGTGGCGCCTCTTCCTACGATTACGATACGATAATTCTGACTGAGACGTGGCTCAGAAAAGATATTTATGATGCTGAATTTTTTGACGATTCGTATTCCGTTTTTCGTAGGGACAGACTATTTCAACGTGGCGGTGGGGTACTAATTGCGACTAAAAACGAAAAATTCTCCAGTGAAGAGATTAAAATTGCCGGTGCTGACGATTTGGAATATGTTTGTGTGAAAGCCAGTACCAAATCACACGTTATCTACATCTATTGTGCATACATTCCACCAAATTCACCGCAATCAATTTACGACTCACACTTAGAGGCCATGCATCAAATAGCATCTGATCCAGAAGATGTTCTAATTTTTGTTGAAGATTTTAATATGCCGCATGTGGAATGGTCAATCGATAGCGACAATGACAACATTTTAATTCCAACAAAATTTCAACCAGAATCAACGGCCACTTTTATCCAGGGACTCATGAGCATGGGAGTCCATCAGGTGAATCATGTACGAAATGAGTCAAAGGGTCGCCTATTGGATTTGTTTTTTACAAATGATTTCACCAACTTCACAATTGAACGTGTTGATAAGGCCAACGCACTAAAGAAAAAAATTGAAAGTCATCATCCACCGATATTGGCCACATTTGAATGGCATGGAAACGACACAACCGAAGCCAATATCACTACAAAGGCTTTCAATTTCAAGCGGGCCAACTACGCAGGTATGAATGAACACCTAGCAAGCATAAACTTCCTCGCATTATTTCATGGAAGGACAATCACTGAGAAAGTGAATTTGCTACACGACACTTTGGACGATGCAATTATTAAATTTGTGCCTACTTACATCGTCAAGTCGATACAAAAGTGTCCATGGAAAAATAAATTCCTAATAACACTGAAAAATAGGAAAAATAAGGCAGGGAAACGTTACAGACGGTCTGGCTTTAAACCGTACTTTGAGTGGAAGTATATTTTGGCATCACGAGAATTTGATAAACTGAACACGGAACTGTACAACACATACGTGGAGAAAATGAAATCCTCGCTCAAGCATGATGCATCGAGATTTTGGCAATATGTAAACTCGAAGAAGAGTACTGACAACAAACCAAAAGTCATGCAACTTGGTGATGTGCGCACAATAAACGAAACTGAACAGGCCAACCTATTTGCTAATTTCTTCAGTAGTAACTACGATGACTCAACGTCTCAAGGCGTTCAACAATCGCCTACCGATGAGTCACAGCAAACTGAGGATTTCCAGCTCGACATCAATTTTGTGCTTGAAGAGCTACAAGCCGTGAACACAAAGAAAGGTACGGGTCCCGATGGTATGCACCCGTTGATATTGAAAAACTGTGCGAGTCATTTGGCGGCTCCACTCACTGAGATTTTCAACGAATCATTGGTAACTGGCCAATTTCCTGACAAATGGAAGCGCTCTAGTGTATCACCCATCTTCAAAAAGGGGGCGAGATCAAAGATTGAAAATTATCGTTGCATTGCAAAGCTCCAAACTGTGGCGAAGTTCTTTGAGCATTTGGTGAACGTCAAACTTCTGTCACTGATACAGGACAAAATCACCAAAAAGCAACACGGCTTTATGAAATCCAGATCCACTGCATCTAATCTCACCGAATTTACCTACTATGCCCAGAGAGGCATAAATTCAGGTGCGCAAGTGGACGTTCTCTACACGGATTTCAGTAAAGCGTTTGACAGAGTTAACCACAAGAGATTGATTCTGAAACTCAGATCGTTCAATCTACCAGACAATCTTCTTGCTTGGATTGAATCATACCTGTCAAACAGAACGCAATTCGTCAAGTATGGAAACAGCGACTCGAACGAATTCAGCGTATCATCTGGCGTACCACAGGGAAGTCATCTCGGACCCACACTATTCCTGTTGTTCATCAACGACATAGTGGACGAAATGGACGACGTGTTCATTTCCTTATTCGCCGATGATGTAAAAATCGCCAAAATCATCCACTCGAGCATCGATGCTGCAGTGCTACAGAGGGCCATCGACAAACTAAAGGTTTGGTGCGACGTAAACAATTTGCACCTGAACCTTGACAAATGCGCCGTCCTTACAATCACCACGAAAAGGAAGGATATCATCGATACTAATTACAAATATGGTGATTTTACCTTCAAGCGCGTTTCGGACCACAAGGATCTCGGCGTCATCATTGACCAGAAGCTCAGTTTTGTCAAGCACATCGACGCAATTACATCGAAAGCAACGGCTGCCCTTGGTTTTATCAGGAGATTTTGCTACGACATCACCGATGTTCAGACGCTAAAAACACTATATTACGCATTGGTTCAGTCTCATCTCGAGTACTGTAACGTCGTATGGCTACCAACTTATGCCGTACATATCGACAAAATCGAGAGTGTTTTGAGGAAATTTACTCAGTTTGCCAGAAGAGAGTATCGATCAGTGGCCAACGGGTATAATATCACCGAATACAACAAGCGGCTCGAAGCCCTGAATATGACTTCTTTAGAAAGAAGGAGAGTAAATGCATCAATTGTATTTACTTACGATATCGTGAATGGATACGCAAACTGTCCTACTGTTCGCAATGATATAGCAGTAGGTGAGAGCATTCGTACCTTGCGCCACACTAACTACCTAAAGATCAAGGACAATCTGATGGATAAACAGATTAGAGCTCAAATGCCACAATTGTGCAAATACGCAAACAAAGTGGCCGTTCCATTCAAAAATTCAACCAGTCGCGCAAGCTTCATTTCATCAGTACGAAAAGAGCACAGCCAAGTCTTTAGTTTAAAGTACTGAAAAATCGTATTTACATCCTTACTAAATGTATAGAATTATTGAGGCAAAACTGTGATTTTTATACTAATTTATCGTAAATTTAGCAACATTGACTGTGATATAGCCATCCATTGAGTTGGTGATTGTTTTTTTGACCTGTTATTTATTTTAATGGAATATATTTACTCTTGTCAATGTACGTAAAAATCAAACTAAACTAAACTAAACTAAATTGTATAAAAACAAAAGATCAGGTTTTTCATGACTCTTGGAGTCATTTTCCTGCAAAACCCAATATTCAGCCAGTTTTTGGCGGTGAAATAAATAAATAAAAATAAATATTATTATTACACCGTTCGACAAATTTCAACTTTTTTTCTCGCACTAGAGAAATTCCGATGGCGTTTGTTAGAGGACCTCAAAACAAACACTTCTGCATCATTAGAATGTCCGGAACCACGTCTAGATTTTTTTTTATCGATTTCGGTAGTTCTTCTGGGAACCTGAAAAATCAGCGAAATTTTCTTACACTCAAAACATCATATTTTGTTCATTTCTTGGCTGGTATTTATTTAAAATGATTGAAAACAATTGAAACTACAATAATACATTGAATTCAACTATCTGGTGAGAGCTATGAGGCAAAATGTCGAGAAAATAGTCTATTTTTCCA
>NW_022601271.1:0-21789 GCF_009176505.1 Sitodiplosis mosellana
AAAAATGCTCCGACCCATACGAAATTGCCAATTCATTCGCAACACACTTTGGAAAAGCATATACACAACCGATTGATGGATCCGAAGCAAGCTATGATGAAAATGATCCGATATTGATTGACCGATGTACAAATTTCCCACGTATCAATGTCACTGAGGAATTGGTTATGGAAAAAATCCACGATTTACCAAACAATTTGGTGTCTGGTCCATAGGTGTTAATTTTTGTAATAATTATTCGTTTTTTTATTCACTTATTACTTTTGTCATATTTATTCATTTATTCGTTATTCGTTCTTATTCGCGAATAAGAACGAATAATTATTCATTTATTCGTGAATAAGTTGTAATAGTTATTACTTCTTACAACTTCTTTTTCAATTTTCATTCGTTTTCTTATTCGTTTCTTATTCACTTCTTATTCGTTTCATATATTATTCAATTTTTATTACATTTCTTATTCGTTTCTTGCATGAATAAATGAATAATTATTCGTTCTTATTCGCGAGTAAGAACGAATAACGAATAAATGAATAATCACATAAAATGAATAAGTAATAAAATCTTTTATTACTTATTATTTATTCGTTACACCTATGGTCTGGTCCCGACGGAATACCGAATATGTTCATCAAAAACTGCATTCACACATTGCTGAAGCCAATAACACACATATTGCGTGAATCGTTAAATTCTGGTTGTGTACCGAACACATGGAAACGCTCTTATGTAAGACCTGTGCACAAAAGTGGAGCTAAGTACAAAATTGAGAACTATCTTGGAGTAGCACTGCAATGCATAATACCTAAATTGTTGGATTCGATAATAGCAAATCATTTGAATTATCACATGAGGAACATCATCGATAGCAGCCAGCATGGTTTTGTCAAAGGAAAGTCAACAATAACGAACCTGGCCGAATTTACATCACATACACTGATCGGCATGCAACATGGAATCCAGACTGATGCAATATATCTCGTCCTTGCTAAAGTGTTTGATTCGGTTGACGTGAAACTGCTCGTACACAAGCTGAAAATTATGGGATTGAATGAGCAAATACTGGAATGGATAAAGTCATATCTAAGTGAACGTCAACAAATAGTAAGATTGAATGGAGCCATGTCTACTCCCATTGAAGTAACATCGGGAACAGGTCAGGGATACCCGATTGGAGCGACACTGTTTGTTCTGTTCATCATTGATCTTCCCCATTGCATAGTCAACTCCAACTTACAATCGTTTGCCGATGACACTCGCTTTTCAATGCAAATAAAGCAAGTAGATGATTGCCTAGCACTTCAAGCTGACCTGAATAGAGTCGTCAAGTACTTCAAACGTAACCGCATGAACTTGAATGTCAAAAAAACGAATTACGTATCATATCACCGTGGCGAGTTGAAATTTGACTTCAAGTACACTATTGAAGGCAAATCAATTGACAGAGTAGAAATAATAAAGGACCTTGGAGTCGTTTTGGATGAAAAAATGAACTTCGATGCTCATATTGAGTACATAACTGCTAGAGCCAAATCTAGACTTGCGTGGATTAAACGTTTTGGAAGAGAGTTCGATGACCCATGGACTATAAAGAGACTCTTCTTCACGTTCGTATTGCCAATCATTGAATATGGATCGCAAATATGGAACCCATACACCAATGAGAAAATCGCTAGAATCGAATCAGTCCAAAAACAATTTCTACTGTTTGCACTGAGAAAAATGAAATGGCCACACAGATTCATTTTGCCACAATACAACAATCGTCTGCTATTTCTACAAATGATTACCTTGGAAGAACGAAGAAAAATCGCACAAATTTGCTTCATACACAATGTTATCTGTGGCCAAACATCGTCGAAGCATATTATGGAGAAAATTAACTTAAGAACACCACGACTCCGAATACGGAACACCGAATTCCTAGAGCTGCCGACCAGAATCTACAACTACTCAATGTTTGAGCCAATTAACTACATGCTCATCACATATAATCAATTTTATAAATACTTTAATATCATAGAGCCAAATCAAACGAATGATTGTGATACTAGTACTATTCCAAAAATATATAAAACTTATTTAATTGATTTTAATGTTAGCACAAACACTGTCAAGCAAAGAATAACTGATTATTTTAGAAGAAATAGAACTTGGAGAGACTGAAAATACGAATTCATTATAAATATTGTAAATATATAACCAAATATTTATACCAAATAAACCACCTCTGGCGAAGAAACGCTGTATGGTGCAGAATAATAATAATAATAGTAATTAAAGCTTGCTTTCAAAAAATACTATTCACTAAAAAATAATCACTCTGATTTTTTTTGACCCCTCTAGAATTTTTGACCGTGCGCACCTCTGCCAGCCTATTCTGTTTTCTTTTCTCTCACAATCTGCTCACTTTTATTTACATGAGTTAACTTTATTACATAACCAAACGCCTGTGTCTTATGTTTCGTTACTCATATTCCATTTCCGTTGCTATCGGAAATATCATTCGCAGCTTGCAAGGCACAATAATAAAGACGTTGGCCAGCATATTGAACCAATACTTCAATAATACCATTCTAATATTTTTTGTGTGAAATGATATAGTACTATTCGCTTCTAAGTGTGAATATTTGCTTTATTGCTATTACGAAAATTGTAATAAAAATGGATTCCATACAATTCTAAAAGGCACTTAGTAAATTTTTGAATTGGTCTCACTGTAAATATCAATTGATATGTGATTCTACATTGTTGAAGGACCTTCAATAATTCCAAGTCGAGAACTATCAAATAAAATACTTCAACAAAGTCAATTCTCGTACCGAAAGCGAACACAAAACTTGTGATATCAATTTAATAAGACTTTTTTTCAGTATTTTATTGACACCGCCAAAAGCTGGCTGAATATTTAGTTTTGCAGGAAAATTACTCCAAGATATTTGATATCAGCTGTTTTGTAATAGAATTTTGCGATAAAATTAACAGCCAGTCAATGTTCTTTCACTTATTTGACTATAATCAAAATATTATGGATGCATTTTGACCGCAACCCCTGCACCACACTAACAAAACAAAGTAAAAGACGAATTGCGATGAGCGCATTCAGTGAAGTTCATTTCAATTCTTTACGTCCTTAGACGCACCCATGAACGCGACAAATTGAACGCATCAACAATGTTTCGTCATGAAAAAAACATTTTTTACCTATGAAATTGATGTTTTTCACGTGCTACGCTCTCACAAAAATCAATTTTGCACATTCGTGACAATAGTACATTGAACGAGCTGAGTCACAACTTTTGACACTTGTCTCGTAGCGCTAGTAGTGAGCTGTTATTATTATCATTATTCGCTGTCAGACGCTTAGATGCAGGACCTTTGATTTTGACACATTAGCTAAAGGTTCAAGCTATCGAATGGTACCAATTTCAATTTTTTTTTTGGTTTTTGTTAGTTTTATATGTATTTCAAAGTCGCCTCGACAATTTTGATGTTACAAGTGACGAATCATTGTCTGTATAAAATTAATGGTAAATTAGTCTGCATCTAGTGAAAAAAATAAATTATTGTAGGATTTATTTATTTTGTTCCGAATTTAGTCTTACTTTTTCCAATAATACAGCCTTCTCTCAGTCTCTCCCGAAGATATGAATGAAATTTCAATAATTCAACTATTATTTATATGATATTGATATATGCAATAGTTGAAACTTTGATAAACGTGGATCGAAATTTACACAGTACGTATCTTTATTAATGAAAATTTGTATTTTCTTCAGTTTGGATTGTTGTTCGGATTTCCACAAAAACACGAAAAATGAACACCTGAATTATTTGGCACCATAATAAAGATAATTTCATAGAAAAGCACAAAAGTAATCCTAAAACGAATAAAGGTACCGCGGATTCATTTACATTTGCAGTAGCATTAACGTTAGTTATATGCTTTTGATTTTATTGTGTACGTATTTTCCAATTCTTGACACACTAGCAAAAGGTTCGAGGCGACGGATTTGTATAAATTATAATACAGCTCTTAGTTTTTCAGTTTTATCTTCAATGCATCTATTTCTGAACTGGCTTCAATCAGGAATGCTTTGCGATAATCAAGCTAATCGAAAAAGCTTTCACGTAAATACAACGAACAACTAATACAAACAGAACGCAATCGAAGTAAATTACGCGGTACAAACAAGGTTATGTATCTAAACGTATAGATATTATAATGTATATGTTTAACATATCGATCGTTCTCAAAACAGTGTTTATATTTAATTCTTGCTTTATGCTTACTCCATTTAAACGGTTACTATTTTTAGATTTTAGCATTCACATTCCACTCGATTTTTTGTTTACTTTCTCAAAGATTATAAAGACGTTTCCAAAAGGTTCGTCGCAACGACAACTTATGTTCTTCGATTTGATATTGTGACATAACTTCACCCAAATTTTATGGTGTTTTCGATGTAAGAAGTTTCCTCTAAGTTTGTGTGTGTATGTGCTGTACTGACAAGTAAACCGTCCCAACTGTCACACGTCGATTTTAAAGTTGAATATACAGATCGATGGAGAATGAAAAAAAAATAATTTTGACAAAAGGGCAGCGGCCCCTTTTGGTTCATAGTGGGGATATGGCCCCTTCTTTACAATGCTTCGTCTGATGGTTTTTACATAAAAATGCAATTTTCTGATAGAAATGGTTTGAGGACGAAAATATGTCGATATGAAATGTTCAAGATACTCCAGAGAATCAAATGACACCTTGGGTGGAGTTGCCCTCCACCCCTGAAATGAAATCGAGGGTCAAAAATTGAAAAAATAGCGAAAAATGACCAATGCATCCCCAAAATAGGGTCAAACCCCCCTTAACCCTCCAAACAAATTATATTTTTGGATTCCTCGTGAAAAATTACCCCTAGGTTTAGAACATTTCCCATCAAAAAAATCATCCCTTATGTCCTAATTTAAGGCCGTAATGTTAAACAAATCGCACCCCAAACCTTCTAATGTATTCCGGTCTTGGTTTAGAGCATAAGGGATGATTTTTTGATGGGAAATGTTCTAAACCTAAAAGTAATTTTTCACGAGGAATCCAAAAATGTAATTTGTTCGGGGGTGAAGGGTTTTTTTTGACCCGATATACAGAAAAAATTAGTTTTTTTTCAAAATTATTGTATGGGGACTCTCGAAAGAAGGGCTCGGAGGGGGTGACCCATGGGTAAAATAAATAGCCCAGAAAAAATTAGCCATAGTTGGTCATACATTTTTATGCAAAATTTCCACTCCAAGAGGTAGAAAATTGACTCTGTAATAATTGACCCCAGATGTGGGGCGATTTCTGCCAGTTCAATTTCTGGAAGACTTGGTGCGGAGGGCCGTTGGGAAAATACATATTTCCACTAATTTGAGTATTGAGAATCCAAATGAAGAAAGAAGAAAAATCGCGCAAATTTGCTTCATACACAATGTTATCTCTGGCCAAATATCATCAAAGTATATCATGGAGAAAATCAACTTTAGAACACCACGACATCGAACAAGAAACACTGAATTTCTGGAACTGCCGACTAGAATATACAACTACTCAATGTTTGAACCGATCAATCACATGCTAACCACATATAATGAATTCTATAAATATTTTACTATTGAAAAGCCAAATCAAACGAATGAATGTGATACTAGCACTATTCCAAAAATATATAATATTTATTTAATTGATTTTAATGTTAGTACAAGTACTGTCAAACAAAGAATAACAGATTATTTTAGAAGAAATAGAACTTGGAAAGACTGAAGAAAATAAGAATACATATTGTAAATATGCAACCAAATATTTATATCAAATAAACCACCTCTGGCGAAGAAACGCTGTATGGTGCAGAATAATAATAATAATAATAATAAATTTTTGGGTTTCAGGTCAAAAAAGTGTAACCCCCGGGCAGAAGACCTCCCCAACCCCCCAGGGGGTGGAAAATGGAAGGGCGGCTGCCCCAAAAAATTCTCCTCATCATTCTGAACAACTTTGACATACATCATTTTTTGATCAGACGAAGTTTAGGAAAGGGGGTGGGTCTATCCCCACTATGCCCCAGAAGGGGCCGCTGCCCTTTTGTCAAAAAAATTTTTTTCCATCCCCAATCGATCTGTATATTCAATTTTAAAATCCATTTGTGACAGTTGGGACGGTTTACTTGTGAGCCTTTATATATTAGCAGTTTTGTAACACAACACGCGGTGAACTTTTGAAACTTTTCGATTCTACCATTCATACTAATGGGTTGTTTACGCACTTATTGAACTTTTTATTTGTAGAGAATCATCACAACAACTTATTAGTTGAGCCTTTCTCAAATCTCAACAGATTTCTGTTCACTTTTGAAATTATAGATCATCAGTTCCCATCTTCTTTCATTTTGGGCGATTTTCAACAATTCTATAGTAATGATGATTATTATGAAAGGAAAATCCACAACTACAAATTTGGCTGAATTTACATCGTGTGTAATTTTGGGAATGGAAAGCAAAATACAGACTGATGCCATTTCCTTGGATATTGCGAAGGCCTTTGATTCGGTCAACGTCGATTTACTAATTCGCAAATTGAATATTATGGGATTGAATCAAAAATTGCTCAAGTGGATCAAATCGTATTTGTAATTGATTGTCAATTCATTTTCATCGTGGCCACCTGAAATTTGACTCCAAATATTCCATAGGCAACGAAAAGATCGATCGAGTTGATGTGATAAAGGATCTAGGAGTTATACTTGATGCACACATTGAGTACATTACTGCCAAAGCAAAATCACGTTTAGCATGGATTAAACGGTTTGGATATGAGTTTGACCATAAAGAAATTGTTTTCCACATTTGTATTACCGATTGTGGAATATGCTTCCCAAATTTGGAACCCATAAAAACCCATTGGCTGAAAAGATTGCCCGAGTTGAGTCGATCCAGAAGCAATTTCTATTGTTTGCACTACGCAAAATGAAATGGCCACTCAGATTTAGGAAACCTCCGTATGAATGCCGACTGCTTGAATTACAAATGATTACGCTGAAAGAACGGAGAAAGATAGCCCAAATATCATTTGTCCATAATGTGATATGTGGACATACGTTATCGAAATACATTTTGAGCAAAATTATTTGAGAACCATGACATTGGACAAGAGACTCAGATTTCCTACTATTGCCGTTTCGTCACAATAACTATTCCAAGTTCGAAACTATAAATTATTTTATTTTTTTTATTTTTATTTAACACTATGACTGTTCTTCATATTTGCAACATATTACTGTTCTTGGGAGACTCCAGGGCCCATATGTATTTCATATGAAATCTGGACTGTTATAAGAGATAACAAATTAGTGTCTGAAGCAAAGTTGTAATACTTGAGGTTTGCTATAATTTTGTTGCAACAAATATTGCTTATCTCTTATCAGTTCCGCGAAAAACGCGAAGAAACGCGAAAATCGCGAAATTTTCCCACCTCGTTTTAGTGAAGCCGATAAGAAGTAAGCGACTTGCCTCTTCGACAGAAATGTAGAGCATGTCGAGTACTACAACTTTGCCACAGACACCAAGTCGTTATCTCTTATCAGTTTCGCGGAATACGCGAGAAACCGCAGAAAACTGCGAAAAAACGCGTTTTTTTCCTTATCATTTTTCACGGAACTGTTCGTCATAGATACCAAGTCGATATCTCTTATCATAGTCCAGTTATAATATAAAATAGCCATGGGGCCCTGGAGTCCCCCAAGAACAACAGCGTAACATCTTTTGCGGCAGGCTGTATTTCACACATATGCATATGTTTTTTTTTCATTCGTGTAGAGAAATGTTCAATCTATACAATGAGACTTAACT
Source organism: Sitodiplosis mosellana (assembly GCF_009176505.1). NCBI lineage: Eukaryota > Metazoa > Arthropoda > Insecta > Diptera > Cecidomyiidae > Sitodiplosis > Sitodiplosis mosellana. The sequence continues at coordinate 7,879 of NW_022601271.1, forward strand.
CCTGTTGGTTTATACACTGTTTAGTACTTTTATTCAACTTTAAAGTTCGCTGGGGGCCCTGGGTGCCCCAATAACAATCATAGTGTTAACACCGCCAAGCTCTGGCTGAATATAATGAGGTTTAAATAAGTGTTTGGCCGGAAAAGAGTGCAAGACTGTTACATCAATTTATAATAATAATAATTTACACCGATTTAGTACAACTTTCAGTTCTCGCCTCGTTAAAAACCTGGCTCTTTTCATAAATTATGCAGTATTTACAAAAGTAGGCACATGAAAACGAAAACAGTCATACAACCAAGATGGAAATGCTTGATGGTAGTCAGATAGAAAACGGTCCAAAATAACGGTGGTTTGGTCATGTACAGCGTATGAATGAATCCCGTTTACCTAAGTTAATTTTGAATGCCGAAGCCAATGGTCCGCGAGGTAGGGGTAGACCTCGAAGACGGTATTTAGACTCTGTTAAGTGTGATTTGGGTGAAAGAGGATACGACTGGAGTAAGGAAACTCAAGACCTGGCCATCGTTACAAAACAGACCAGACGCCGCAAGGCATTAATGGTCTTTAAACGCTTGTTGTTGTTGTTGTTGTTGTTGACTCTTTCATGTTTGTTTCAATCAGCAGCATTCCAATCAAGTGTGGTGTCAGGGCATATGCTGCGTTGTCTTTGGTGGACTCGAACAAGTTGACGTCATGGTTCGGGTTTACGGTAACATGAAAATTCGCAATTCCATAATTAGTGAGGGTAGTATCAACGTGTTCTCGTAGAGAACATATACAAAAAATGAGGTTACCTGGATGAAAAATTGACTAGGCGGCCAGGTATTCATTTGAGTTTACAAAGCGATCCAAAAGTGTTGTCCGTCATTTTGCGAACCGATGATGCAAAATTCGTCTTTGAGGTCGCTGCTGTGAATAGTTCCGGCACCATGTTCGCCATTTTGCACATTTGAGGAATTGGAGCTTCGCGCACCAGCTTCATGTGCTTGTCATTGACCCTGAATTGCTCGCTGTGTCTCAATGAACGCCCATCATTAAATGAGACTTTGTCACTAACCATTGGACAGTTAGCGTTACCATTGGACAGTTAGCGTTACCATTGATGATATCGTAGAAAAAAGTCAATGACGCGTTGACACGTCGACGGCGAATACTAATCATGTTCAAGCCAGACAATCGTTGCTCGTACGGTGTGATTGAGTATTGGTTATGCACGGATGGGTATTCTCGACGAGCGTACATAGTGAATTGGCGTTGCACGGATTCGATTTTGTCACATTTTGTGGAATGGAAGCCATACCATTGCGCAGTAATCGAGGTGAGATTGAACCAATGCAAAATACAGCGACTTTAGTGTAGTAACGTCAGTGATGTCATGGCAGAAGCGCTTGACAAAGCCAAGTGCAGCCGTTGCCTTCGAAGTGACCATGTCAATATGTTTGGCAAAAGACATGACTTGCTGCAGCTTTCTGTCAATTAGAACACCCAAGTCCTTGTGTTCAGTCACTTTGTCGAAGGTGTGGTCGCCATAGGTGTAGCTTGTTTCCAAATGCTCACGTTTCTTGTAGATAGATAGCACTGCACATTTTTTGAGGTTAAGGTGCAGCAAATTCACATCACACCAGTGTTTAAGTTTAGTATTTGATATAAATATTCTTTTATATGTATATTTACATTTTATTACATTAATTGAATTGCTATATTTGCATAAAATTTGTTACTCTCTCCATAATCTATTTCTTTTAAAATATTCATTTAATCTCTGTTTAACAGTATTTGTACTCGTGTTAAAATCAATTAAATAAGTATCACAGACTGGAGTAGGAACATTATTATAATTCTTATTTTCTTTATGAATTAAAGGTGGCTTAATTGGCACAAATTTGTTATAAAAATCATTGTACGTAGACAGCATATGATTGATTGGTTCAAATCTGGAGTAATCACGGTGTCGTATTGGTAGAGATAGGAATGCTGTGTCTCTTGTCCAATGCCGTGGTGTTCTAATATTGATTTCGTTCATAATGTGTTTCGATGATGTATGTCCACACATCACATTATGAACGAGTGATATTTGGGCTACTTTTCTCCGTTCTTCGAGCGTTATCATTTGTAATTCAAGCAGTCGGCATTCATATGGTGGTTTTCTAAATCTGTGTGGCCATTTCATTTTACGAAGTGCAAACAACAGAAATTGTTTGGATTCAACTTGGGCAATCTTTTCAGCTGTGTATGGGTTCCATACTTGAGATGCATATTCGACAATCGGAAGGACAAATGTGTTAAATAGTCTCTTTATGGTCCATGGATCCTCAAACTCTCTACCAAATCGTTTAATCCAGGCCAAACGTGATTTTGCTTTGGCTGTAATGTATTCAATGTGTGCAGTAAAGTTCAATTTATGATCGAGTATAACTCCCAGATCTTTTATCACGTTGACTCGCTTAATTTGCTCGTTGCCAATTGAATACTTGAAGTTGAATTTCATGTCTCCACGAAAAAATGACACAAATTTAGTCTTAGACACATTCAATTTTAGCTGATTCCGATTAAAGTATTCAACAAGCTCATTCAAATCCGCTTGCAATTGCAGACAATCATCATAGTGTCTGTTACAATGTATTTTTCAACACATTACAATCGGTGCCACCAGGATCGCCTGTGGTATATTGCTGTTGCAGCAACCTTGTGTGCGGTTACGTTTGAAGTACTTGACGACTCTATTTAGGTCATCTTGAAGTGCCAAACAATCATCAACTTGCTTTATTTGCATTGAAAAGCGAGTGTCATCGGCAAACGATTGTAAATTGGAGTTGACTATGCAATGGGGCAGATCAATGATGAACAGGACAAACAGCGACAATTTTATAAATACTTGGTTCCTATCAAACCGCCTAATTTACCAGATGAATGTATTATTAGGGGGAGTATGTGTAAGTTGACCCACTTTGTAAGTTGACCCACCCCGCCGATTTTGTATTTTGACCGACAAATTGTTAATTTGGCTAGTCTCAATCGATTTAGAAACGTCAAAAACCAATATAAAAGTAGTTCTCAAGAGTAAATACGCTTATTAAACGGCTCGGATCGGCTCATAAAAAGTTTTTGCAAAAAAAAAATCATTTTTATAAAAACTAAATTTTTTCGGACCATCATCAAGTAGACAATTCCAAAGATATCAGCAAAGCGAGTATAAGCTTTCTTCACTAGTTTTTCGTGTATTTTCATAATCCTAAGTCATTTCACGCATATCGTTACATGGCGAAATTCTTTCCGTGCATATTGAAATGTCGACCAATTTTGTAAGTTGACCCACCCGAAAAAAAATCAGAAAAATGAGACAAATTGTTGCTATTGCTAACATTAAGAGTTGATTAAAATCACGTCAAATTTGTGTGAGCGATCAAAATGAACTGAATTTTATTAAGTTGTTAATTTTGAACAGTTATTCCAAAAATGCTTAATTGCTAGATATGGTTCGTTGACTTTAATTTCGAATATTGAACCTTGTTTTTTTGATGAAAAATGCTGAAATGCCAATTGATTGGACTTTATATGAATTTAAACAAATGCCAATTTGATTGGACTTTGTATGAACAATATGCTGAATTTAACAATATGTTCTTGAACATTCTCTCGGGCCAAACTTTGATATAAACAAACAAATTTAATAACAATTTAGAATTTTAAACAATATTTTGATTTACAATGAGAAAAAAAAAATAGTATTGATTTCGTGATTAAAATTTCATTCATCCGATTTAAACGAAAATGTCATATTGGAAGAATCTTATTTAATGTTATTTTTCCCATGGCATTATGATCGATACGTTGTTTTTTGCACGATGTTCTACGGATGTGTGTCTCATTCCTCGGGGTACTAGTGCCTGTCCGTTTTTTGTATCGTGAAATTTGATTTCCTTTTTATCTACAATCGTAGCTTCGGCTGTTGTGCTGGTTGATTGTATTTGTTGCCTACAGTGGTTCTCGGATTTTACTGAACGTAAGCGCTTTTTTGAATGTAGTTGGTTTACGCAGTGCATACAACCGCATTTTGCCAGACGTTTCAATGTTTTTTTGTTTTTGTTGCGTTTGTGCGATCTCCACCAGTTCATGACGATGTGGATGATCATGTTCGTACAAATATTCAATGCTATGTAAATTTTGAGCGTTGTTTTTACTTCTGACACGCTATCGTCGATTCCTTCGATACTTGTGATTGTATCGTTCGTCAATTTTGTTATTCTTTCTTGCATTTGCCTGTCTTCGGCTTCCAGTTTGTCAACGTATTGTCCGGCTATCCAAAACCCAGAACTAGGTAATGGAGCTGCATTTGCCGCTGGACAATACATTGAAATGGCCATTACGAAAATTAACATAGCCGACGTTGCGAGTTTTCGTATTTGTTTTGAGAATATGAGTACACATGCGATGAATGTTAAACACATGCATACTCCGATGATCGTTGTCGTTGTTGTTTCAATGGATTTTGCGGACGTAGTTGCATTTACTGGCGTTATTGTCATTGCGGTGGTCAGTAATGCCGTAATTGAAGATGTACCCATATTTTGAGTACGGTTGGTAGATTTTTTTAAATCATTTTCAATCGTTGATGAGTTTGGTATTTCGTTGGCATCGTCGATCGGAAGTGGAGCCAACTTTGTTAATGGACGTGTCAAAGTATTATGCGATGTTTTTATCGTTGCCACTCTTATCAGTCCGTCTTGGCCTGGATGTACTTTAATGACTCGGCCCATGGGCCATTGGCCCACGGGTGATGACTGATCGTTTAAAAGCACAATGTCGTTTTCTTTTATGGCGTTTTTAATCGTTTGCCATTTTTTTCGTTGCTGCAGCGTATGTAAATACTCACACTGCCATCTTTTCCAGAACTCACGTACCGTTTGTTGTACCCTTTTCCAGCGGTCGAGATAACTGATCTTGCATTCATCCAAGTTTTCGCTGGCGATTGCTGTTGGGTGTGAGTTTATAAGGAAGTGTGCAGGCGTCAACACTTGGATGTCGTTTACATCACACGAAATTTGAGTCAGAGGTCTTGAATTAACTGCCGACTCAATTTGCGCTAGAATCGTCGTTAACTCTTCGAATGTGAATTTTTGTTCTCCCATCACTTTCATTAGATGCATTTTTACTGTTTTTACGCCAGCTTCTACCAGGCCATTGAAATGTGGTGCGCCCGGTGGTGAGAATTTCCATGTTATTCTCTGTGTTGACAATTCGTTTGAAATTCGCGTGTTGAATTCCTCATTTTCGTTGTTACTTAATTCGTTTAATAATCGATTTGCAGCCACAAAATTGGTTCCATTGTCGCTGAATATCACTTTTACTTCACCCCGTCTCGCGATAAAACGTCGTAGTGCAGCAATAAATGCGTCAGCTGACATGTCACTGACCAACTCAACGTGCAACGCTTTCGTTGACATACATACAAAAATGCAAATGTACGCCTTTACTACTCTTGCATTTCGGAGTTTCGATGTTTTGATGAAAATTGCTCCCGTAAAGTCAACCATTGTGTTTGTAAATGGCTTGCTTACGACTGTTGTTCTAACCGCAGGTAAATTTGCCATTTTTTGTTGCATTGTTTTTGGGTTGTGTCTACGGCATGTGACACACCCGTTGAGTTGTTTTTTTACCGCCGAAAGACCGTTGACTATCCAATATTTCTGTCGGATAAGTGATTCGGTCAACCTTGGGCCAGCGTGAAAATTATTTTTGTGCATATCACGAATGATTAAAATTGAGATTCCACTTTTTTTTGGAATTAAAATCGGGTGTCTGGTGTTAAATGGAATGTCGTAGTTTTTTATTCTACCACCCACGCGTAACAGACCATTCGTATCGATGAACACATTCAACTTTAGAAGTTCACTGGTTTTTTCAATTTTTTTGTTTTTATTTAATTTTTCAATTTCATTTTCATAATACACATGCTGTACGATTCGAATGATTTTCGTTTCGGCTTGCTCTAGCTCGGTCGTTGTAATCGGAGTACCTTTTTCATATTTTTTTACATTCATTTTTCGTGTGTAACAAATAAACCTATTCACATAAGCGAACACTCTTATCATTTTGTTCCACGAAGATACTAATGGTAAATTGTCGTCGATAAAACACCTTTTATCACTTTGAACAAGCAATACATTCAGTTTTTGTTCTTTCGATGTTTCAAAATTTAAGTCGTCGTTGTAAATAATATCGGTGTTTTCGTGTAATATTGCTGGGCCGAACCACCAAAGTGGATGATTAGCCAGTTCGTCACCAAAAATTCCACGCGATGCGCAGTCTGCTGGATTTTGTTTCCCGGCGATATGATGCCACTCGACGTTTTTCAGTTTGTTGATACGTTTGATTCGATGGGCGACAAATTTTTTATACTTTTGTGGATTAGATTTAATCCACGCCAAGGCCACCTTGGAATCACTCCATAAAATTGTTGCGTTGATGTTAAAACTCATTCTCGTTCGCGTAGCTTTCACTAAATTCGTTAACAATTCCGCTCCGCACAATTCTAATTTTGGAATTGTTTGCTCGTTGATGGGTGCCAGTTTTGTTTTTGCTGCTATCAGCACCACTCGAATCGATTCGTCACTTGCGAATCGAATGTAGACGTTGGCCGAAATTGCTTTTGCACACGCATCAGAAAATCCATGCAATTCCACCTTCATTTTTGTTGCTGTGCCGAGCCACCGTGGTATCACAATTGAATTTACTACGCTCAATCGCGATTTGTAGCTCATCCATTCATTCACAATTTCGATCGGTAAATCATCATCCCAAGCGTATGGTTTATTATTTTCGTGTTTTAGCTTCCACACATTTTGAAGCAAAATTTTCGCTTTGACGATGACCGGTGCGATCCATCCTAACGGATCGTATTGCACTGTTGCTATTTCTGAAGCTAGTTGTCGTTTCGTTCGTGGCCGTTCGTGTATATTTAATTTGATGTTGAATACAAATTCATCATTTTTCGGGTTCCATGGAATTCCAAGCACTTTGACAATGCTTACATTTTGCTCTTTGTCGCACTCAGGGATAGCTTCAAGTAATTCAGGCGAATTACTGACGATTTTCCTCAGATTGAAGCCGTACTCATCAAATGCCTGCTTCATTTCACGTAGAATGGACAATGCTTCATCAACCGTCTCGGCCCCACCCGAATAGTCGTCAACATAAAAGCATTTCAAAATTGCCTTCGCTGCTCGTGGGTATTTTTCCTTGACCCTTTGAGCAATTTCGTGTAAAGATCTAATGGCAAGATATGGAGCATCCTTCAAACCAAATGTTACTGTCGTCATTTTGTAACTTTTTATCGGCTCGTCGCAAGATTCTCGCCATAGGATCATTTGTAAATGTTGTTGGTTTTCGTTTAAGCGAATTTGCTTGTACATCTTTTCTAAATCTGCTATGACAGCGATTTTTGGCTCTCTCCATCGCATGATCAATTCAAAGATTGAAGATTGATCGATTTTTCCCACAACCAATTGCTCGTTCAAAGATTTTCCATTTGCCGTTTTGTTCGAGGCATTGTACACCTGTCTTAGCTTGGTTGTGGTACTATTTTTAAACACTGCGTGGTGGGGAATGTAGTGGCTGTCGATTGGTGGATTTTTTTCCAGCACTAAATGTCCCAACTCAATGGATTCATTGATAGTTGCAACGTATTGTTTGTGAAATTCTGGATTTTTCGCGAATTTTTTCTCCAATTGGAATAAAGTTGCTAACGCTATCTTACGTGAATCACCGAGACATGGTCCGTTTTCAGTTGTAAATGCCATTGAAACATTTAATCTGCCGTCGTCGTCTCTTTTTGTTGTTTTTACGTAATACTCTTCACGACAACGCTCTTCATCGCTCGGTTCTGTTTCACTTTCATCACTATCGACGCATTCAAGATCTTCAGATAAGAAAAAATTCGAAATTTCTCGTTCAATTTCTATGTTTGAAATCAATGATGTAATTTTTATTGGAGTGTTGCGTGCTTCATTTTTTCCTGGGCCCATTATCAACCAGCCCAATTCACTATTTACTGCAATCGGAGCATCGATCGGCCCCTTGATTAGGCCGTTTTTTATAATTGCTGTAAATGCCGCGACATCCAACAGCAAATCGATTTCATTTTCGTCGTTGATCGTTGGATCTGCATACAAAAGATTTTGAAGGTAATCATAACGCTTCAAATCGTCTTTAAAATATGATAGGTTTGTAATTTTTTTCATAACAAGCGCTTCGGTTTCGAGTTCGTAATCATCAGAAAAATGTGGTCGCAGTGTAAGGTTTGTCATTTTACCAGCGGTCGACTTACGTCCCTCTACACCCTGCACTTCAGCATTCACACTGTCTGAGTCAAGACCCAATTTTTGGAATGCATTTTCAGTTATTAAAGCACCCTGTGAGGCACCATCGATTACCGATTTTAATAGCACTTTTTCGCCGTTTTTTGATAGTACATTCACAAATGCCGTTGCTAACAATTTATTTGTATTTTTTGTCGTTGTCAATACTTGAACTTGCGATGTTTCGTTACTTTTGCTGCTCGTTGCTTCATTAATAGTGGTCGTCGTGAGCAGTGTCGTTTTCTTTTCGTTTGCTTCTTTTTTTGTTTCGAAATGCAGCAAGGTGTTATGTTTCTTGCCGCATGTTTTGCACGTATTGAATTTAGCTTTGCATTCACCGTCATGCTTTTGAATGCAAATAACACACACTTTTTCGGATTTTGCCCATTCACTTCGTTCTTTCACTGATTTATTTTTAAATTCAAAACATTTGTAGACAGAATGAGGCTTATCACAAAATGTACACTTGAATGCCGTTGGTGAATCGTCGATTTTTTTGATTTTTTTTTCAAAATTTTCATTTTTTTTGTCATATTTTTCATGTCCACCTTCAGCTGATAGCAATGCCATGAAGCGATGCTCGATGTAATTTAAGAAGTCGGATAATTGTTGTAGCTCGCGAACATCGACCAATTTGGATTCGTAGTCGATTAAAGTTGTTTTGCTTAACTTTTTCTTTAGAATGAGACGAGATTTTCGAGAGTTGTCAAAAGACGTACATTTGCTCTCTCTGCTCTGTAAATCTCTGTTTTTTATTATTTTAAAAGTGAAACAGTAATTGATTTTCGATAAAATTTATATATTCAGAAACCTCTCGTCAACGCACACACGAGCCATATGAAGTTTTATTAATTTTATTTTAATTTTTGTTTTTATCAGTACATTTTTACTTTATTTACCATTCACATAACCACAAAATGTCAACACATACTGAACCACACTCTTGTGCAACAAATGATTGCAAAGATTATCATGATATTTTTTTAAATTGCCGTTTCTGTAAACAAAAAATGAATGCAAAATGTCTACGTGACCGTGATGAGCTGCGAACGAAAAAACTCCTATTCATGTTCGATTTAATGAGTGAAGCGAAGGACAGTGATGGCAATCCATATTTCGTTTTCAAAGGTGTACCGAGTGTAAACAAAGTGAATGAATTCCAACAATTCTTTGATGAAAACACACCATTTGGACTTACGTGTGAAGTTTGCACAGCGAAATTCGGAAGTCACACGCAAAATGATAATGGCTCCGACCGATCCAATGTACATAAACCGAGTGGAAGTCATGAAAACTCAAATCAAACATCTCAAATGAACCAACCTGGTATGTTGCCGGCTAACATTAGCGTATCCAACAAACCAAATGTGCATACCAAACGAATTGTAATAACGACGGAAGATGCAAATGGACTATACACTTTGTACGTTTCCAAAGCTGATACAGATTCATCTTCAGATGATATTGTCAGCTACTTAATGGAAAAAGCCAACCTAAACCCGGATATATTCAAGGTTTTTGCACTGCCCAGCAAAAGAAAATACCGCAAAACCTACAATGCTTTCAAAATAACCGTATTCACACGGGAGGTATGTGAATTGCTATGCAACTCCGATATCTGGTCAAGTGAATATCGTGTTAGAGCTTTTGAAAAAACACGTAATCGAAGTAATGTTCATAGGCGAAAACACAATGACTACCGTCGTACAACAGCCAAGTCAACTTCAAACTCACGACATTCCAATAGATTCAACAACAACAGTAACAAACATCACACCAGACACAACCGGAACAATAACAACAACAACAATCAGCGTCGGGACATGAATAACCAACACAGACGCCGACGTGAGGATCGATCGAATGAATTTGGCTACCATAATCGAAATCGTAATAACCACAACGGTCGATATAATTATGAACCTCGCCATCGTGTAGATCACATGCACAATGGACAATTGCCACAGACCAATATGCCGCCTCCTTTTTGGTACCAAACGCCATATTTCTACCCTCCACCTCAGCAACAGGTTCATTCTCGACCAACTATGCCACTATTCCATCCGCACTATACACACGCACCACATCAAAACTTCCAACCGTTCAACGTTCAAAATCACAATGGAATGTAAGTCATACAATGTTTGATGACGTTTTGATATACTGTAATAATTTGAACGGCGTGAAAAGTATAGACAAATCAGTTGATTTTTTATCTGAAGTTTTAGCAGCGATTTTTAAAATTTACATGTTAAGCGAAACGCACCTCAACGCAGATGTTTCTTCATCAGAGATATTTCCACCGAACTTCGAAGTATTCAGATGCGATAGATCACCTGCCACTGAACAGTTTCAGCGTATCAAGAGAAAAGGCTGGGCGGTGTTCTTATCGCAATCGACAAGACATTCAATCCGCAATGTATCGGAACAGCTGAACATCTTGGTGCTGAACAAGTATGGGCCAAAGTAAAATGCAACGGCAGAAACTTGATACTGGCACAAGTTTACATAAGACCAGATTCACCGTTGGAAGTTTATAAAGCCCATATGAATGCATTGCGTGAAGTAGCATCAAAAGCAAATCAAAATGATGTATTGCTTGTATCAGGTGATTTCAATCTGCCCAATCTGATTTGGTATACATGCAACACAAATGATGCCCATGATCCTGATATTAATTTTGAGCCAAATCCAGAAGTGGCTGTTGCTGTAAATGTGGTGAGCGAAAAAGAGAAAATTGTCATTGATACGTGTCACGAGCTGGGTTTGTTTCAAATATGTACTCACCACAATGAAAACAAACGAATGTTGGATTTGCTATGGACGAATGAGCCCAACATGTTCACATGCAATATGAGCAAAAGTAAAATAGTAAAAAATGAAACACATCATCAAGCACTCGAGGTCATCATCCATGATAATATTGACAGCAAATCAGATGATGTGATTACGTTCAAAGACTTCAAAAATTCTGATTACACATCGATCAATGAATTTTTTGATAATGCCAACTGGAACAATGTTTTCAACGGAATGGCTTTAAACGATGCAATTGATCAGTTCTACGCAATAGTCAACACTGCAATTGATACGAATGTTGAAACGAGAACGAAAAAACACCAAATTCATCCGAAGTGGTTCGATAGTGAACTGATCAATTTGAAGAACAGAGTCAACACATTGCATAAAATGAAGAAGTTTGACACGACGCTGAACTACGTCAAATATGGATCGAAAAAAGATCACGCTGAACTACGTCGTGAGTATAAAAAGAAATCTCGTTCTGCTTTTAGGAACTACAAACTCGAGATGGAACAATTGATAAATGATGATCCACAGAAATTCTTCGAATATGTCAGAACATGCAATAATACCAATAACGATCTTCCAAATGAAATGGAATATGATGGCAAAAAATGCTCCGACCCATACGAAATTGCCAATTCATTCGCAACACACTTTGGAAAAGCATATACACAACCGATTGATGGATCCGAAGCAAGCTATGATGAAAATGATCCGATATTGATTGACCGATGTACAAATTTCCCACGTATCAATGTCACTGAGGAATTGGTTATGGAAAAAATCCACGATTTACCAAACAATTTGGTGTCTGGTCCATAGGTGTTAATTTTTGTAATAATTATTCGTTTTTTTATTCACTTATTACTTTTGTCATATTTATTCATTTATTCGTTATTCGTTCTTATTCGCGAATAAGAACGAATAATTATTCATTTATTCGTGAATAAGTTGTAATAGTTATTACTTCTTACAACTTCTTTTTCAATTTTCATTCGTTTTCTTATTCGTTTCTTATTCACTTCTTATTCGTTTCATATATTATTCAATTTTTATTACATTTCTTATTCGTTTCTTGCATGAATAAATGAATAATTATTCGTTCTTATTCGCGAGTAAGAACGAATAACGAATAAATGAATAATCACATAAAATGAATAAGTAATAAAATCTTTTATTACTTATTATTTATTCGTTACACCTATGGTCTGGTCCCGACGGAATACCGAATATGTTCATCAAAAACTGCATTCACACATTGCTGAAGCCAATAACACACATATTGCGTGAATCGTTAAATTCTGGTTGTGTACCGAACACATGGAAACGCTCTTATGTAAGACCTGTGCACAAAAGTGGAGCTAAGTACAAAATTGAGAACTATCTTGGAGTAGCACTGCAATGCATAATACCTAAATTGTTGGATTCGATAATAGCAAATCATTTGAATTATCACATGAGGAACATCATCGATAGCAGCCAGCATGGTTTTGTCAAAGGAAAGTCAACAATAACGAACCTGGCCGAATTTACATCACATACACTGATCGGCATGCAACATGGAATCCAAACTGATGCAATATATCTCGACCTTGCTAAAGCGTTTGACTCGGTTGACGTGAAACTGCTCATACACAAGCTGAAAATTATGGGATTGAATGAGCAAATACTGGAATGGATAAAGTCATATCTAAGTGAACGTCAACAAATAGTAAAATTGAATGGAGCCATGTCTACTCCCATTGAAGTAACATCGGGAACAGGTCAGGGATACCCGATTGGAGCGACACTGTTTGTTCTGTTCATCATTGATCTTCCCCATTGCATAGTCAACTCCAACTTACAATCGTTTGCCGATGACACTCGCTTTTCAATGCAAATAAAGCAAGTCGATGATTGCCTAGCACTTCAAGCTGACCTGAATAGAGTCGTCAAGTACTTCAAACGTAACCGCATGAACTTGAATGTCAAAAAAACGAATTACGTATCATATCACCGTGGCGAGCTGAAATTTGACTTCAAGTACACTATTGAAGGCAAATCAATTGACAGGGTAAAAATAATAAAGGACCTTGGAGTCGTTTTGGATGAAAAAATGAACTTCGATGCTCATATTGAGTACATAACTGCTAGAGCCAAATCTAGACTTGCGTGGATAAAACGTTTTGGAAGAGAGTTCGATGACCCATGGACTATAAAGAGACTCTTCTTCACGTTCGTATTGCCAATCATTGAATATGGATCGCAAATATGGAACCCATACACCAATGAGAAAATCGCTAGAATCGAATCAGTCCAAAAACAATTTCTACTGTTTGCACTGAGAAAAATGAAATGGCCACACAGATTCATTTTGCCACAATACAACAATCGTCTGCTATTTCTACAAATGATTACCTTGGAAGAACGAAGAAAAATCGCACAAATTTGCTTCATACACAATGTTATCTGTGGCCAAACATCGTCGAAGCATATTATGGAGAAAATTAACTTAAGAACACCACGACTCCGAACACGGAACACCGAATTCCTAGAGCTGCCGACCAGAATCTACAACTACTCAATGTTTGAGCCAATTAACTACATGCTCATCACATATAATGAATTTTATAAATACTTTAATATCATAGAGCCAAATCAAACGAATGATTGTGATACTAGTACTATTCCAAAAATATATAAAACTTATTTAATTGATTTTAATGTTAGCACAAACACTGTCAAGCAAAGAATAACTGATTATTTT
>NW_022601272.1:0-3109 GCF_009176505.1 Sitodiplosis mosellana
TAAATTATCGATTAGAGCAAAGACCGAATTGGCTTTCATTTCAAAATAATTCTTTTCTTAATATTCTTGATTTAATGAGATAAAATAAAATTTTAGCGATAATATGAAAAACGCACACCACGGAGGACCTTTAAGCTTTTGACGAGAACAAGCTAGATAGTAAAGCTTAAACGAAAATTCAATGCTAGGTAAAAACTTCTTGAAAAGTGCTTGATAAACTTAATAAAATAAATACATTTTTCGATCTTTGCAAGTGCCCTATGACACACACGGAACAAATTTTTTCTTAATATTAGTGATATTTTTCTCGAACCTGTGCCATAGATTTTTTACCACTACGAAGAATTTATTTCATGGAAACAAAAAGTTGGCTGTGTTGGTACGAAATGCGACAGTGACAGAATTTTTTTCTTTTTTATTTGATTCGTTTCGGATTGCAAGTATTTCTTTACGTGTGTGTTCATTGGAATTTCAAACTAATTGAGGAGGTGTCTATATTTCTATGGAAAGTGTTACTGAGTATGGATATGATTTTGCATGAGATTCGCTTGTAATTTTTTAAGGGAATACGTAGATTTGTATCAATATCATCGTATCCCACCTATACCTTATTGAGTGATGTAAAGTAAATGTGATGCCGTGTATCCTTGCATCAACTAACACTGTAGCTATTGAACAAAGCAACGCAACCATGGTATGTGAGCCCGAATGTAATTCAAAGGTATGAGTCATGTCGTTTGATCATTCTCATTCTAATTTACATCATGTAAGCGACGGTTGATCTGTGGTCAACTTTGGGTCGACTTTGAAACGGAATGTGTTTTGTGCATGCAGCGAAGATGTGAAAATTTTTAAATTTGAACAGCCACGTGCCATAGTAACACCACTCAACCCTTCAAGAGTGAAAATTATTTACTTTTTAAAATTTTACATTGAATTTGTAGTTTGAAGAAGGTGATCAGGCCGCGCTAGCGTCCTATCTAAATACATTATAATGAATAAGTACAAACTAATACATATGCATTTCTACTATGAATACGTTTCATGCTATGTGTTTTAATTTCATTTAATTTTGGAAATTGAAAAAAAAACTTCTCGACAAAATATATTTTAAAACATCATTGCAATAAAAAAAAACTTCCAAGTAAGAATGAATATATTGATATTGAGTAAGAAAATTCGGTGAAATCGGTGAAATACTTGAATCAAACATAAACGTTTGAAAAACGTACGACGCGCGCCAAAGCATAAGTGATGTCAAAGTGTGTACAAAGAGTGAAGCAATAGTGCGTTTAATGCTATGTGCTATAGTGTCTCTGTTGATGCTGATCGCTGACGTTTATAGTGGTAGAAGGTGATGAAAGAATAAATGTAAACATCTGATATTTTCAATGCAAAACATTCGATGTGAAACGCGAAATTAAACACACGTGCACAGGTGGAATTGTGATTCCATCAATTGTTCTGACATTGTTATCTTGAACAAAGCAACGCCACCATGGCATGTGAGCCTGAATGTAACGCAAAGATATGAGTCATGTCGTTTGTTCATTCTCATTCTAATTTACATCATGTAAGCGACGGTTGATCTGTGGTCAACTTTGGGTCGACTTTGAAACGGAATGTGTTTTGTGCATGCAGCGAAGATGTAAATTTTTTTAAATTTGAACAGCCACGTGCCATAGTAACACCATTCAACCCTTCAAGAGAGAAAAATATTTACTTTTTAAATTTTTTCATTAATTTGTAGTTTCAAGAAGGTGATGAAAGAATAAATGTAAACATCTGATATTTTAAATGCAAAACATTCGATGTGAAACGCGAAATTAAACACACGTGCACAGGTGGAATTGTAATTCCATCAATTGTTTTGACATCGTTATCTTGAAAAATGTGTGCGATAATATTTTGTGGGCTTTAATTAGAATCGTCATTGCACGTGGATTGAATCATACAGTGTGTTGCCCACCAACGTGGCCGCACTTGAAAAGTATATAAGAGGATGCGTTCGATTCGCATGTCCATCAAACAGTTCTTACCAATTGATACGTTCATAGTAAACTTCTAATAGTTCGAAGCTAGAGAAATGCTGAGTCGAAGTTCTTTCACACTGCTGCTCATTGGCTTGATGGTATCCGAGGTGAGTCGACAATTTCAGTCGATTTTTTTAATATTTTTCATGTTTGATACTTTTCGTAGACAATTTGTGATAATTTTTTCTGAAATAATTTAAAAAATGAAAAGTGTCCTTTTTTCAAGTTCTTAAATTGAAAAAATTCTTCTATTCCAAAAAAATGTCCACCGGAAACTTTTATTCTATTAAAAACAGTTGAAAACTGTTACTAATACATAATGTATTAATCTCATCCGTTGTTCCCATTCCAAATGTATCACTTTGATTCTATTTCCACAGTTCTTAATCGTGGATGTGAGCGGTGCACCACCCGGGAGGAACGGTAAGATTGAAGTTTCATTTATTTATCCAGTTCAACTCTCAAATTCCATATACAAAGCACCTTGTAACGAAGAAATAGGAACCTCATTTATGCTAAACTTTTCATACATATTTTAGTAAACGAAAAAGACATGTATGGAGAGACAGCTCTGCATAGAGCTGCTTTTGCTGGTAATTTTGGACATTTTTTTTTATAAAAAAGAATGTTTTGCTCAATCCGTTTCATTGATCTATGAATATTTTTCATATTCTTTCAGGCAAAGTGAAGGAAGCTGAAGACCTCATCACTGAAGGAGCCGACCCTAATATTGGAAATAATTTTAATGAGACAGCTCTGCATTATGCTGCTAAGAAAGGTAACGTTAAAATCCTTATTGTTATTGAATAAAAGATTGGCCTGATTTTATCCCATCGATCGGTGTTATTGTTCAGGTTACGAGAGTGTCGCCGAACTTCTCATCCGCAAAGGAGCCAATCTTGATAGTGAAACTAATACGAAAGAGACACCTCTTCATTGTGCTGCTGCCCATGGTAATTTTGAATACTCTTTTCGAGTACTATGCGCATTAGTATTGCTTAGCAGCAAGCATTGAATATGCTTCGGCCACTGGGATGGTACGTAGAAAATTACATGTAATATTCTACATGTAAAAA
>NW_022601273.1:0-808 GCF_009176505.1 Sitodiplosis mosellana
TAGAATGGAAATTTCATTATGAAATGATTACATTTGAGTTAAGAAAATAAGTTTGTAATGAATTGAATTCTTATTATCGTCAACTTAATTGGATTCGTTTGCATAAAATCAAAATAACTCGGTTGCCAGGTTTTTCCATGAATTGAATGATAGAGAAAGAAAAGCAACCAATTATTTTCAATCCATTATAAATTTTTCGAAGTTGACAAATGATGCTTTTCAATCGACAAATTGTGCTTGAATTCCGCAAAAGGATCGTTTACGTGAGAAAATGGTGTACAAAAACGGAAAACATTTATGATGCATTTTAAAAAATAGAATCCAAACCATAGCTAACACAATATTTCATTTATGGCATTAAGAACACACAAAACATCTATTTTTTTATACTTTTTATCAGTCAATAGTAATAGTATTTCTTTTTCTTCTCAATTAAATGGATTTCGAAAAATTATGAAAAGTACACTTTCACTACTTTTTCCAATGCCTTTTCGCAAATGGGGCACACAAGAAGCGACGAAGCACACTTTACACATGCAACGATGTGTGCACAAGGCAAAAATACACTGTTATATTCACACTCGAAGCAAATTTTACACTTTCGGTCTTCATGATTGTCGTTTTTGTTGGTCACTTCACCAACGTCTGACTGCGCTGACGAATCATTTGGTACATTGTCGTTTCTTGCGATTAATCCTTCCAACTGCTGTTTAATCAATTTTGTCATTACTTCATTGTGGTAGTTTTCACCTTTCATGAGCCTCATATAATTGCACTCTTCATAGTAGACAGCATGCTGCTCCCACGG
>NW_022601273.1:818-2871 GCF_009176505.1 Sitodiplosis mosellana
CATGAAAAATAAATAAGAAGATCACTGAACATAGTTGATTGTTGTATATAAAAATGCCCTCTACTTTGATTGCAAATTAGTATACGAAAACTTACACACAATAGGTTAAACATTACTGAATGAATCTATCTTTAAATTCACACAAAATCATGTTTTCCAAAACAAGATCGATTTGAGAAAATTCGATGCTATTCATCATCATCAAGATTCATTCCAAAAACAACATTATCAGCGATTTTAAAAAATTTGATAATGTGAACAAAGTAAAAAACAAAATGAAAACGTGTTTTATTTCAACGTTAGCAGAATCGCGTGCATACGTAAAATATGGTTGAAAATGAAAGGAAGTCCAGAGATGACCGAACGCACGCTCAGTAGCGAATTCAGCAACTCAACTGAGTGTTGTTTTAGGCTCCGTGCGTTTACATCCTTCTAGAAGAGTCAGTGCGCGTAGTCTCAATTTTGCGACTATCACTTTTTGGTGATTTTTCTTCTAAATCTAATATAAATATGACTTTCAGAAATTATTCTTTATCAAGAAAGGCTAAATAATAAAACAAAATTTGCATATGACTTAAAATGTAAAATAGAATGGTGAAAAAGCAAAAACAATTATCATTAATCACATGCTGGTTTATTCAAAAGCTGTCCTTTAATCGTGACACATGTTCGTTATTGCAATCATGTCTTCCTTTCTCATTTTCCACGTTTTTCGAGAAATTCAATCTTATTTTCTTTGTTGTTGTTCTCTGATTGAAATCTTTCAGTCTTAAACAACTTTCATTATATTTTATGATTGAATCTTCGTGTGCTTTTTTTCATGACATCCTCGTATTATATGTAAACCGCATTACTTCTTCAGTTTGAAGAAAAACAGCAATTTGATAGGCATTTCCAGGTAAACATCAAATGTAAAATATTGTGTTGTCAAAAAAAAATAACATGGATTTTGAGGAGAGTGTCACTGCCAAATTCTCTATGTGCTTTGGATACTAACCTCCTGATTTTATTGTTTTGTCCATGTAATTGGCTTAAACAAGGAAAGATTGTAATAAATTTTCAATGATTTCACCCATATCAAAACAAACATATAATTTAAAAGCTCCGTAACAGAATTTCCTTTTTTTTAAATATTTTCATCAACAAGTAGAATATCAAATTCACTTAACTCAATTCCCTGTTCTCAAAAGTATTTGTTATTCAGCACTTTTTCACCCCCCCCCCCAGGAAATTGTGTTTTTGAATTCTATTAATTCAACGAATATTCTCTTCAGCACTTCTTCAACAAAATTTATCCAAAAATCAACCAAGCATTTTCATAATTTATATTTTTGAATTTAACTGTGTGTCTATATGTGTTGATAACATAAAAAACAGTGACTCACAAGGAAAGAATTTGATGACTAGTTCAGAAGGAATTTATGTGACGCATAACTAAAGAATTTGGTGACTAATTTGAATGGAATTTCGTGTTGCTCAGTCGAGTTCAGTGCCTTTTCTCGTCTTTTTGTGCTCTCGTGTATTGCACAACTTCGTATATAAAGAAAAAGACCCTGGTTGAGTTTTTCATAAACTAAAATCATGTTTGAATTCTATTATTTCAACGACTATTCTCCTCAATATGACTGTATTTCTTCAACAAAATTTAACCAAAAATCAACCAAGCAATTTCATAATTTTACATTTCTGAATTTAACTGTGTGTCTAAATGTGTTGATACCATAAAAAAAACAGTGACTCACAACGAAAGAATTTGATGACTAGTTCAAAAGAAATTTATGTGCCACATAACTGAAGAATTCGGTGACTAATTTGAATAGAATTTTGTCTAGGGGTTTTTTAGCACTTATGTATACGTGTGCATAAACACGCATAGATTGTGTGCTACAGTGAAGAGTAGCGGATTTACATATCATAGTTATGAATATTATGCATAGAAGTCAATAGACGTACAAATTAAGATGCATTGATGCAAACATTTACATGATTTAAGACTTGTCAACACAATGTCAAAAAATCTATTGTATCGTTAAGGTTCGTGTTAAATTTTTTT
>NW_022601274.1:0-40995 GCF_009176505.1 Sitodiplosis mosellana
CAGTCAAAAGATTAATCGAAACAATCGACGATGCGGTTTATTGTCGGCCATCGAAATGAACCACAGTCGATTAAAATTGGTTCAGTGTGAAGCATTCGGCAAAGAAATTCACACCATTCAAGCGAACGAATCGCTGCTAACCAACAGTCGAATCAAAGGTTTGGCTCCATTCATCGACCAGAACAATATCATTCGAGTACGGGGCAGATTACAGCGTTCAAATTTTCCGTACGATCAACGTCACCCTATCATCATGCCGAAGAGTCATCACTTCACTCGATTGCTTATCGATCATTCGCACGAAGTCACATTGCATGGAGGTGTGTCCCTCACGTTAGCACATTTGCGTCATCAATATTGGTTGGTCAGCGGCCGACAAACCGTTGCATCTCGTCTACGGAAATGTGTGACATGTTTTCGAAGCAAACCTGAAGTATCGAGTCAATTGATGGGAAATTTGCCATATCATCGAGTCAATCCACCGACGAGACCGTTTGTAGCGACGGGTGTTGATTACACCGGTGCCATCGAACTGAAATCATCAAAGTATCGCGGAAACACTACACACAAAGGATACATTGTGGTGTTCATCTGCCTCGCGACGAAAGCAGTCCATTTGGAAGCAGTGACAGGTATGTCAACCGAACATTTTCTTTGTGCATTACATCGATTCATCGGCCGCAGAGGTCTGTGCCAACACATGTTCAGCGACAACGGCACCAATTTCATTGGGGCAGACAATGCGCTTAATGCCAAATCAATTGAATCAGATATCGTACCAAAGCTCGCTGAAAGAGGCATCCAATGGCATTTCAATCCGCCTCATTCACCCAATTTCGGTGGCTTGTGGGAAGCCAACGTTAAGTCAACAAAGTACCACTTGGAGCGCATCATCGAAGGCACACGACTAACATACGAAGAATTGTCAACCGTATTAGTACGTATCGAATCGTGTCTCAATTCGAGACCATTATGCCCACTCACATCTGACATCGACGACTTGGATGTGCTGACGCCCGGCCATTTTTTGATCGGGGAATCGTTTTGATCGGGGAAACATCGCATTCCAAATCATTTCGTTAAGCACATTCAGAGAAAATTGCACACATTTTGTACGCATCCATTTTTATTATTTTATTCTTATTTTCAATTTGAAAGAAATTCATTAAATTAAGTGTTAAAGAAAAGAAACAATCGGGTCTTGTTTTATGAACTTCAAATCTCTAGTTTACCTACAACAAAGACTGTGACTGAGTAGACTGATGGTACGATTCTAATACGTAGAGTCTACAGCTTTCAGTGACGAGTCACATCCTTCTTTCACAGTTGTAAATTTCCAAAAATAATCAGAAAAAATTAGTCACAATTTACCACCAAATTGAAGTGTCAATTTGACAGTATCAACAACAGTGTGCTCTGATACAATGGTAAATGAACTATCAAAAAAACTGAAATATATGCCAAAACTATTATAAATCTAATCATATCTAATGAAATTTGCTAAAAAGGACGTGTTGAAGTCCCTAAAACCGCATATGTGTGGGAAAAACTGTGATGTGTTTTGAATTTGATTTTCTTTTGTTTCGTCTTTGAAATTAATTTAAGAATTCAACTGTGATCCCATTGCGATTATCGTGTTTTAAACGACGAGATATTTACACAACATCAATAATTCAAAGAAGTCACATTTTTATCAATGTTTTAATATATAAATGCTTTAATTCATGCACATTGAATTGTATTGTATTCACAGTCCCTGAGAATGGAACGCAAATATGCGTCCGAAACGTCGGAAAAACAGTGAAAAAGAGAAAAAACGGCCGATGGCCCAACAATCCAAATAAAACCTCGTTTTTTATTCGATTATTTTGTATCAAATATCGCGTCACGACTTTTGTATTTTCTTTTTCTGTATTGTGCCTTGTAAAAGTCGTGACGCGATATTTTTCCTTATCTATATATATAAAACTCATTGTGTGTGTATGTGTGCGTTTGTCCTATTTTTTTTTATTTTCATGATTTTTTAATTCTTGGTTTTAATGGTGAATATGTCGTTAGAATTCTCGCGGCTTAAATAGCAGATTCACATATCAGTTTTGATTTTCGAATTAAATTTTCAAAAGTTTGAAGAAACAATTTTTTTAATTGTTTTTCGATACAACGTACATTAATGTGGATTGATGGCAATGAAATATTGGTTTTGGAACAGAGTTGAACATGGACACCATCTCGGTCCATCATGGTCTTGTTAACACGACTTAACACCATGAATAGTCAATATGGGTGTCATATGGAAGGTTTTGGAACGGGAATGAACATGGACACCATCTCGGTCCATCATGGTCATCTTAACACGACTTAACACCAATTCACATATGAAAAAAATGCGTGTAAAATCAACTCCAGAAAAAGGAGCAACTTTCCCAGAAAATCGTCTTTGCTTTGAAAAAACAAGTATGGAACATACGAAATGACAGACTAACATTCATAACTGAATTTTGCTTTTTACGTCAAATTATATCGTCATCTCACTGAAATGCTTATTCATCTTTCTTGATTGAAAAAAAACTAACTGAACGGAAGAGAAACCGAACTAGCGCCCAAGCCGAGCGAAGCGAGGCGAGGAAGCTAGTTGTGAATAAATTTTCACAATAGTGAATGCGAAATACACTTTGAAACATCGTTTTCATAAATATTAGCATCCCCAGCGTCACTTAAAATGATATCAGTCTTTTTGTGGAAACAAATCTATGCAGGAGCGTCACTCATTTTTAACCTCGTCAAGAGGTTTTTCTTCTGATATCACTACTTTTGTACGGCATTTTATTTATTTACAAAACGTCGTGTGTTCTCTTAAGTTTATTTAGTGAAATCATTTTCAGCTGTGTCGGTAATGCAATTGGAGTAAATGTTTCCTTTTAAATAATGAAAAATGCTTGTCTGAAATATTTTCACACTTACAATGGATTATATGTTATTATATTACATTTGTTTTATTTGTTGAAGTGTGTGTTCGCATGCACACAAATCAGATTCATGAATAAAATTTAAAGTTTTTATAAATCATGAAATTCAATAAATATTCTCCCTTTATCAGATATATAAATTGCCATTTTCCCAAAATTAAATAAATTTACACAAAAAAATCACTGTAAGAGCGTACACCAAAGCTCTGGAAAGTGCTTTTTTTATGTATCCCCCGAACAAAAGTTCAATTTCATACATTCAGATGTAAAAATACCGATTTTAGACCAAATTGACAACGAAATGGATATTCAAATGTTGGTAGACTCCCATTATTTTCACGAAAAAATAGCAGTTTTCTAAGGACAAAATGACGTCAGAGGTCTATTTCACGTGTTTTCCGAACAAAAATGTCATTTTCAATGAAAATAGAGCAAGTTGAAAAATTCACTTCAATCCGACCTATTTTTTGACCATGAAATGCCCTCAGATCGCATTGTGACCACTTTTAATCGATTGCTCGTCGAAAATTGAGCGGATATGGTCTTTCGTGAGCCTTTTTCAGCCAGTAGAGCGTATTTTTGGCAGCAATTTCATCGTAGAATGCGACTCTTCGTACAAATTCCGTTCATTGATGAATTGCCTATGCTCAAAATTTCGAAATACGAATTTTCCCGGATATGTGGCATATGCCGTTTTGTTCGTATGGATGCCGGCTACAAACGCTCAGTTTTTGGTTGAAAACTCTTGGGCCAATTTTGAGTAATCGCCATTTGTGTGAAATTTAAGGGGATCGATTTTTCATAAAAATCGACTTTTCTCTTTTAAATGACGTGAAAGTGGCCATATGTGTATGGAATGTTTTGAAGGTCTCCCCAAATGGCTACCAACTTGTTTTGCCAGATTGATGTCTTCGTTGCTCTGGGCTGAAAAATCGACGTTTGTAAAAGTCGGAGATGTTTTGGGGCCAAGAGCTATAGCAAATTTTCTCGCAATACAGAGAGTCATTTTGACGGTGGATTTCAACGTGACCCCACGCCAGCTACAACATAGGCATAGCGGCACGGGAAGTTTGGGGGGAAAAAAAGTGGACAGACGCGCAGACGCACAAAATGCTTCACTTCTGGAAAACCAAGTACTTACTAAAAATGCCCATAACTTTTTTGTTTGTGAACCGATCGGGGAGTTTGGACCGGCGTTGGATAGGTGGGGACGTGCAACATTTTTTGGACACCCCCACATCCCCCCTCCGACACCCCCTTGCGGGGGAGGGGGGTAAAAATGGGGGCTAATTTACGGAGCAAGGTATTTTTGAGCAGACATGCTTTTTGGCCAGTGTGGTATGGCGTTTTCGGCTATTTGGGCCAAGGCCTTTCAAACGGCCCCTGGCACTCCGGGGCCCAAGTACCGCCCTGCGAAAATAGCATATTAGCTGTATATATACCAGTGACGCAAAAATGTGCATTTTTTGACATTGTGGCTAAAAATGCACAGTATATGGAGCGTCACTGGTCGGACTACCGTCCTCCGTGATATGTGTGTGTGTATGCGTCGTGTGGCGGCTGTTGAACGTCAAAGTCATTTGAGGCGACGCGACTGCCCCCAATTTCAAAGGGCACATCAATGTAATTTAACATTTCAAATCGGAACTAAACAGCGCGCCAATTCGAAATATAGGAAAATATAGTGTCAACAGCCGCACCATGGTATGCGTGGGATGTTTGGCCGATATTGCCTAATGTTGCATACGGTAACACAGAGGCTACCGCTTTTACGCTAGTGTATTACAAACACACGTACATTGTGTGTAATACGTTAATCGCTACACACAATTCACTCACACAAAGATGTTAGGGACTTCTGAAATATGAGGCTGTGAGAATGAAAATGGCAATACAGGAATAAACATTCTGAAACGCATCAAGAAAAAAAATTCGTAAAAATGAATCATGAGTTCTGAATATGCAAAAGTGAAACATGAATTTACATGGGCAGCATAGGAGGTTCATGGTTCACTTTTGCGTATTCAGAACTCATGATTCACTTTTGCGAATTTTTTTTTCTTGATGCGGTTCAGAATGTTTATTCCTGTATTGCCATCTTCATTCTCACAGCCTCATATAGTGTTTGAAAAAAATTATAAAATCTAGTATTATTTTCAATTTTCTGAAGCGTGGTCAGCCCCTAGCAAAATTGATAGAATATTTGAATTTCTCGGACAAAAATTCACACACAAAAAAATGAAAATGATTCTAAAGAAGACTTACTTGCGGGGGCTTGGATTCCAGCTACAAACTTTGCTTGTGACATGTTTTCAATCACTTTGCCCTTAAGAAGAGCTTGCGAGAAAAAGCCATCTGTTCATTAGAGAAAAAAGTTGAAATTCCGAATTGAATGTTATAAAAGTCTGAAAAAATCGTTTGGAATCATAAAAAGCTAGTTCGAAAACCAAAAATGTCTTACGTTTTCCTTGAAGTTCCTAGAAAAAGAAATTTCGTGTTAATTTTCATTTCTACAGAAATATCGTATTTTATTGGATAAAAGTGAAAATGATAAAAGAATAGAAAAAACTTACCGAAAATTCAACGATAAATAGCACCGAAAACAAACCGTGTAATAGATTCATTTTAATTTGCCAACGAAACAGAGTTTTAACCTGTTGCACAATGATATTGGAGAACTTTTTCGTACTCTTTGAGAAGAAATAATTTGAATTCGTTTGGTCTTCCCTATGCGGTGCTGCCTCCTTTATACCATTCATACACCAATAGCTGACACGTGCCATACAACGAATAATTGTTGAAGTGTAGTATTTTTCAGTTATGGAATTTATGAATTTAGGTCGAATAACACTATGCAACAAATTTCGAAAACGAAATTCTCTTAAAAAGAGGAGACTCATTTCCAAGGTTTTTTGGCCCACTTCGTAATACAATCGTAAACCACAATGAACGTATCTTGAAAACTAGACGTGCCAGGACAAACTAATGCCAGATTTGGATTAAGTGGGCTCAAAAACATTGGAAATAAGTTCTCTTCACTGCGGTTGTTTCTTGTTATTGCATAGTGTAATCATATTTAGATATTATCAAAATTCCTTAATGAAGCTCAATAACAAAATTCCTTTGATGGATACGTGTAGCTGATACAACTTGTGTAAATTGATAGCAAAAAATGGAATACGTTCGAGAAAATTTTAAATTCATATGTAACTGGTTCGTAATTTGGTTATTTTCGGCTGTTGCCAATTGTTTTGACACTTACTCATTGTTTTTTGTGTACATTTTTGTCCATTTTGTACAATCCACGTACAATGACGATTCTAATTAAACCCCACAAAATATTATCGCACACATTTTTCAAGATAACAATGTCAAAACAATCGATGGAATTACAATTCCACCTGTGCACGTGTGTTTAATTTCGCGTTTCACATCGAATGTTTTGCATTAAAAATATCAGATGTTTACATTTATTCTTTCATCACCTTCTTTAAACTACAAATTCAATGTAAAAATTTAAAAAGTAATTATTTTTCACTCTTGAAGGGTTGAGTGGTGTTACTACGGCACGTGGCTGTTCAAATTTAAAAAATTTCACATCTTCGCTGCATGCACAAAACACATTCCGATTATTATATTATTACCAATACAAGTCGTGCATGTTGTAAAAGTACTTCTGAGTGAGCATAAAACATTAATCTATGATTTACCCACACCATTCGTTCGGGTGCTAATCCGCTAATTTTACATCTCTTGGGCAAAGGTTCATTATTTGAAATACATTTAATCTCCTTACCGAATGCTTCCGCTTGCACGAGACGAACCAACTGGAACAAACTTGATTGGATTTCCGCTACGGTCAGTTCTCCTTGCATTCGTTTCAGCTTAATGAGTGCGTTGTGAAAAAATCGACGAATCCATGCGTTGACACGAACCAATTTGTACAATGATGAATACAAACATAATCGATTCGGTTTGAATGCTCACATGGACATGAAGTTCTGATGACTCAGTGAGACAATGATTAAAAAAAGTAGTACTTGTGGCGGCACCTAGCGAGTCCATACAACTTTCATATAGTTTGTATTTTGAAAAAAATGGTAGGGGAAAATGTGGAGGGGAAGCAGTTTATTGAATGTATAGGCATACACGTTCTACTCGCCAGGATGCAAACATTGTCGCACTGGATGACTTTATTCAGCCAAATCCTCAGTGGAGCTGATGGTGCCCGGTTTGAATGTAGGTCAGTCCTTTGTCGGTTTGACTAACCACTCCGGTCCTTTCCACCACAAGTCGAACTTGGATAAGTGATGTTGGTGAGTGCCAACATGACTCCATTGTTGAGGTGACGTTGATGATAAAATTTTACTGATTCGATTTGCAACGTTTGTTTTCCAACGTGTGACGTCTCCATGAATCCAATGTAACACAACCATTGCGTCACACCAAAAATAAATCGGAATTTGATTGACGGGGATTCGGAGATTTGATTTTACCCAAACTGCTAGTAGTGTGGCAAGTTTGTCTCCACACAACTCGATTTGTGGAATAGTTAATGGTTTGGTGGGAGTTACCTTGCTTTTGGCGATGAGTAGATGAGTGTGTACCAATCCATTGTTGTACTGCATTCGGATGTACACATTTGCTGCATATGCTGATGTCGCGCCGTCACAAAATGCATGTAACTCGATTGATTGAATTTGATTTATGTGAAAATTGGATCCATCTTGGTATGGATATCTTCTCGATGTCAGGCAATTCCACCAGAAATTTGTTCCACTGTTCGTTGAGTGATTCTGGTAAAACGTTATCCCAATTCAACGCCGTTCCTTGGTTCGATTGAGCATCACTTTGAGTTGATGAGTTATGGCCCCAGATGCGTTTAAGAATAATTTTCGCAACGACCACAACCGGTGTGATGTAGCCCAACGGATCGTAGAGGCGAGCAGTTGTTGACAAAACAGCTCGTTTCGTTGCAATTTTTGCTGGTTCGAATCGGAGTTTGTATTCGAATTGATCGGCGCCAGGTTGCCAAATTATTCCAAGCGTTTTGACGGTTTCGTCCATGTTGAACTCTTACGCTGAATTAATGGATTGAATTGGAATCGATGATAATAACGATGGATGGTTGCTGCCTCATTTACGCAGCTCCATACCCGCTGATTTGATTGCAACGATTAAATCTTCTCTCTTGGCTAAGGCACTTTCGATCGAATGCCCGCCAGATTGTACAGCGTCGACGTACATTTCTTGCACGCTCGAACAATTACATTTCCATTGTCGTCGTGAGTGACGTATGCTTGTTCTGGGAGTGGAGCAGGTATAATTTGATTAAGTTGAAAATGTTCATTAATACCTTCGTAGCGCTCTCGCAAACCTTCCACGCGATTGAAACGGCGTTCCAAACGATGAAACCAATTCACGCCAATTTGATGTGAGCGCCCTCAATTGTTTGATTTGAATGGAAGACGCACCATGTATTTTCCATTGGGTTGACGATGATGCGTTTGCTTGAAGAAATCCATAAACCATTTTCCCTCTTCGGTAGAGAAATCGCATTGCGGTATTTGTTCGGTTTCGATGAAGTCGTGAAATAGTGAAGTGAGGTCGATGGACGTGTGATGAGCTCGTATGCTGACCGAGGGGCAAATCACTCTAAAGTAATTTGTAATAGAGAAAGTAATCGAGAAAGTAATTGACGTGTAAATATCTCGATTACTTTTAAAAAATTGAAACGTAATCGAGATTTTTACACGTAAATTGCTTTCTCGATTACAAATTACTTCAGAGTGATTTGCCCCTCGATGGTGACCGTTCGATTGTTAGCTGAATGTGGTTTGGAAATCGATGCTGTCTGGCCATGCAAAATCCACCCAAAGTTCTAGCGATTGGGTGATTGGGTCGACCGATGCGTGTGTCGGGTAACATGATCGATGCGGACCATTCTGATCCGATGAGCAGATCCATCTTTCCTGGTTCGAAGTTATTTGGATCAGCTAACACTAATCCATGAATGTGTGGCCAATCTTGGGGCGTAACCCGTCGGCTTGGCAAATCAGATGTGACGACTTTCATCACGATGGCTAAGTCAACAAATACTTGGTAATCTCGATGCACATTCGATCGCAATGCAAATTGAACTATTTCGTTGCTAGTTCAAGCATGGTTTTGGCCAACGCCGTTGACTTCGTTGATGGCAAATGTGCGTCTAAGACCCAAAACGTTGGCTGCATGCTCGGATATGATCGTGCCTTCTGAACAGTCGTCGATGAGTGCAACTGCCAATGACCATAACTTTTTCGTTTTGGGACCGATCGGAGCGCTTAGACCGGCGTTGAAAAGGTGGTGAGGAGGAGCTTCTCTTGGACACCTCAGACCACCTCCTGGGTACCCCTTTCGTGGGATATGGGTATAGATTTGAAATTTTATCGAAATTTTGCAACCGCTATATTTTTGCCTAGACCACACTTTAGGCATATGGAATATGGTGTTTCCGACTATTTGGGCCAAGACCTTTTGAACGGTACTTGACACGCTGGGACCCAAATAGTGTCCTGAAAAAAAAGCATACTTACTGTATATATAGTCGTGACGCAAAAACTGGCATTTTTGACATTCGGCTTGAAATGCACAGTCTATGGAGCGTCACTTGTCGGACTACCGTCCTCCGTGATAATTGCGCATGGGCTAATGAAAAAACAAATGCATTTTTCTCAAATTATCAAATTTATTCGGTTCTTTTGTTGAACATCAAATGACAGGGGCAAAAAAAGAGACGGTATTCAGCTTTTTCAGGCGCTCAAAACCCCTTTTTCAAGCCTATATTCTTCTTCTTTTATCACCTCTTACATTTGGCTTCCGGATCCAATCAAGCAACGGTGCAATCGGTTGAAAAATAACTGGCTGATCAGGTAAACGAGTTATGATCATACCCATGCACTATCGGTTTGCATTTGGTGCCATCCAAATACTTTGTATCATAACGCCTCGGTCTCACTGTTCCATCCAATACCATATCACCATAGACAGTGACCATTTTGGACGGGTCATTCATTTTGTAATCTTTGTCCACCAAATCTATGCTGCCGACGTTATCGTTGAACTCCAACGGTTCTTTAAGTGTAATCTTGGCAATGTCAAATGTGAATCCCGGCAATTCGTATTTCTCATGAATTTCTATCTGGTCTTCGGTGACTTTAAGTTTTTTCGCATTCCTTGAAAGTTTATTAATGATTGCGTAGACATATGGGGCGCCGAGCACACTATGCGCACATGTCAAAATCTCCGTTTCCGACAAAATGATTGCACTAAATTTTTGTCGAACATCTTCGTCAGCATTGGCAAAATCTTTTTTGTAAGCAGTAAGAAATTCCGTAATAGAAAAACAACTCAGAATGAATATTTATGTTTATGAATCATGAAAAATCTCCAATTTTGCATCTCCTCTATTTAAAATTTAAAAAAAAGTGACGTTGAAAACGGTTTGATTTAGTTCGAATCTCGAATGCACACTTACTTCCCGGTACCGTTATATCGGCTATAAATTTAGCTTCGTTCGGTGTAAGCGGGGGTGGAATTGGTTTCACGCTCTAAAATTAATGCAAAAAATGATTTCGTTTGCGTTGTTGAGAATAAAAATTGAGGCATTGTGATTAGATACCTTTGGGTGACGAATAAAATCAAGAAATAGAGTAATTGGAAGGAACGCTCCGCGACCATCTGCCGTCTCAGCCGTTGTTATCCCCACTATTTTGCCATTTGTTTTTGAAACGACTGGTCCACCCGAATCGCCGTGTGTAACAATTTTGCTATCATTCGTAGCTTCACCAGTTGTAAAGCACAAAGCCTGACTTAGCTTAAATGTGTTGGCTCGTTCGACATCAGATATATATTTCGCATCGCAACGCCTCAATATCGATGGTCCGGTGTTTTTTAACACTTCTGATGGGTCATTCAATTTGTTCAATAATTTTGGCAATATCAAATGCACCAACAATCAAACGACTAAAATAAGAGTGATAAGCAATTTTCTCTTTTTCGACTTTGATTCTGATTTTCTGTTTTGCAACTGATACAACCTTCGTATCAGCTACCACATAAACATATGGGGCGTCATCCACACCAGAGACTGAAATTTTCGGGATCTTCCTCTTCTTCTTATTGTGAAATTCAATTTTATTTTGAAAACGCAATCTGACTTCTAGAATTGTTCTAGCCTGAAATAACTAAAAATTGATCTAGAAATTGTTTCAGGATGAAAAATTTTAAAAGTCACATTCCGTTCTCAAAATGAAATTGAATTTCACAATAAGAAGAAGAGGAAGATCCCGAAAATTTCAGTCTCTGATCCACACAATGGGCATTCGTGATTATTTCCGTTTTCGACAGAATAAATCATACTTCTCTTTATTACTACGAAGTTGAACAAACTTGCGTTCTTTTACGTCTCACCAATAGATACGAATTTTTGGACAGGTGGGCCTGCCGACCATTGGTAGACCCCCTAGACATTTAAATTAGCCAAAACGCAGAAACAGGTCGATTAGATTTTGAACTAAACTACATTTCCCCATTTGGAAATCATTGAAAACGTCGTGTCTGAATGGCCCCAGGCTAGGAAATTTGAAGCGTTGCGTTTTCACAACGTGGGGCCAAAATGGGTTAAACAAAGAAAAAAAATTGAATTTTTCGACGCTGGGGTCACTGGTGACACATGGTAGTCCGGGGGTTAATACCATCTGTATGTTAACTCAAATATTTGACTAAATCAATAATCTACTATGAACGATACTTTTGAAACCACAATGTGATGAATTTTCCGACAGTAAACTGACAACGCACAATTGAAAGTAATCATTTGCAGTGGATCTTTTCTGGGAAAAGTTTGAAAAAGAAGACTGTGACTGAGTAGACTGATGGTACGATTCCAATACGTAGAGTCTACAGCTTTCAGTGACGAGTCACATACTCGGCATCAAAAAATGCCAGCGCCACTGTTTCTGGAGTCAGATACCACAAGTGATTCATCATTTTTTCAATTACTGCGGCAGATATATCTATATCAATTTTGGAATATTCGTTAGCGGCACGCAAAAAATTCAAATCTTGATTGGGAGATTCAATAGAATTCGTACATCCGTACCAGACTTTAATGTAAATTTTAACGACAAAAATTGAAACATCTCGAATAGAATTGAGCTCTCTCTTAGATAAATTGAATTGGCCACGAAACAGGAAAATTTTCAGACAATAAATTGCTTTTGACATAAATCTTGCATCAGAGGTTGCACCACATGTACGAAAAGCGCCACCGTCACCACCAAGGAATGTGATCGTGAGCTCCAACAGCTCCTTATAATCGCTACGTATTTGAGTATGTTTGATTTGGTTTTGGCAAAACTGTTTAATTTGTTCACGTTCATCATTGGGAATTTTTGAGCAGACAATTGAGTCATCAAGGCCAGAATTGAATTGATCTCGTTTGATTTCGTGCCATACATCAGCGAATCGATTGAAAATTAGAGTTTCAGGTGCACTGCTGCTGCCACACTTCTTCTCAAAGACATTTTTAAGCACAATTTCATGAACAATGATGGCGGCATGCAAGATAAATGAGTTTCCGGCCGAGAAGTTCTTCCAAAAGAACACAAGCACCACTTTTATGGCCAGTATTTGAGGAAGTTGTATCAAAGCTGCAGGCCACAACTCTTTCAGAAATGTTCCATTCAACTAGAATATTATAAACGGCTTGAGCAATATGTTTTCCCGTACCCGATTCAATTTTCGGAGCTCCTAAAAATTTGAAACTTCCATTGTAGCTAACAAGAACTGCTATACGATCTACCTTGGATCTGCCGCACAAATCATTCAAAATTTTTCCATCCCAGTGAACCACTAAACGATCGTTAGTACTTAACTATTTTATAGTAAAATAAAAGGATAGAAAAAACTTAAATATACATTAAAAACACGTGTAAAATTCGTATTACGTTGTCTATGAAATCGGATTTTGATTCATCATATTGAATTCGTCGATTTTCCTCACGCGATTCTTGTAGAGAAGTACGATTTAGGACTAAATTAACGGCAGGAATCTTCAAAGCATCTACCGTTGCCATCAATATATGCATCGCCTCTCTGTTCGACAACTGATCGCGAAGAAAAAAGAAGAGTTCGAAATGATCTTAATTTTTCAATCTCATTTTTTTACCTTCGCTTTATCAAGTGCGGCGCATAATCGTGGTGTAATCCATTTCTTTTTCGGAGTGGAGCGGCGTGTCTGTTGTGGTGGTACTTCAAAAACATCATCTACTTCTGTATTGTATTCAATATCCGAATCACCTTCATAATTTACTATAATGGATTAAATTTCATATCGACACCCAACATTGAACCTGGTCGTCCTTTTTGCCGCTGTTTTTCCAAAAATTCTTTGTCTTCTTCATTTCTCATCGTCTCCAGAGCATCGGCAGCCGCAATGTCAAAAAGATCATCTAAATCGTCCATGAAAGAACTAAATTTTTCTTTCATTCCGAATGACATTTGTTCCACCTTTACTTTGTTAAAGGCTTTCCAGTCATCGTAAATTTTAACAATTTTGTCGGTACATTTATCTTTTCGGCGAGTTGGTATGCGTGCTTGCTGCCAAAATATCAAAACAGCATCAATGGTTAGATTTGCGCTCTCTTTGGTACTTAATTTCACAAAACGCATGTTATAGAAAAACACTTCCAAAACTTGTCTGTTCGACGGCAACGTAGCTCCAACAATTTGATGTGAAACGTGCCCAATCAAAGCAATTTGTCGTTGTTTTTCATCAGCCTTACGCGTTTTCACCGATGAAACACTTGATTCCAATGATTTTGCCATTTTTATCATAAATTATTTGGAATATTGAACAGCTTATTTGTTGCACTTGATGATGAAAATGATGAAATACATTGCACAATGTTCACAAGTTTGACGTTTAAATTTGACTTTGACACTTCGACTCATGAATGAACGCTTTGGTTGAAAATGATCAACCCTGCACATACTCAAGCGTCGTAAATCGTTGCTAATTTGAATTAAAACAATAAATTCACCATTATATATCAATATTAGCGTATTGTAGTCATTTATGTAAGAAAAAAAACGAAAAAATGACGAAATTTCAATAAAATTGACTTTTTCCAACTACATAGATTTTATGGGTCCATCAAATATTGTCCGATCGGTTTCAAATTTTTTAATTGTTTTTTTAACATCAAAAGGAAACTTTTTCAGCCCGGTGAGCGATAACATTGTCATTACGGAAAGTCTCCTAACAAACCACGGCCAGGCTATTTCACAGTTGTAAATTTCCAAAAATAATCAGAAAAAATTAGTCACAATTTACCACCAAATTGAAGTGTCAATTTGACAGTATGAACAACAGTGTGCTCTGATACAATGTTAAATGAACTATCAAAAAAACTGAAATATATGTCAAAACTATTATAAATCTAATCATATCTAATGAAATTTGCTAAATAGGACGTGTCGAAGTCTCTAAAACCGCATATGTGTGGGAAGAACTGTGATGTGTTTTGAATTTGATTTTCTTTTGTTTCGTCTTTGAAATTAATTTAAGAATTCAACTGTGATCCCATTGTGATTATCGTGTTATAAACGACCTTAGATGTTTACTCAACATCAATAATTCAGCCCAAAAGGCATTCGAATGTAAGTTTTATTCAAAGAAGTCACATTTTTATCAATGTTTTAATATATAAATGTTTTAATTCATGCACATTGAATTGTATTGTATTCACAGTCCCTGAGGATGGAACGCAATTACGCGTCCGAAACGTCGGAAAAACAGTGAAAAAGAGAATAAAAGGCCGATAACCCAACAATCCAAATAAAACCTCGTTTTTTATTCGATTATTTTGTATATGTGTGTGTGTATGCGTGTGATGTTTGGCCGATATTGCCTAATGTTGCTTACGGTAACACAGAGGCTACCGCGTTTACGCTAGTGTATTACAAACACACGTACATTGTGTGTAATACGTTAATCGCTACACACAATTCACTCACACAAAGATGTTAGGGACTTCTGAAATATATTGTTTGAAAAAAATTATAAAATCTAATATTATTTTCAATTTTCTGAAGCGTGGTCAGCCCCTAGCAAAATTGATAGAATATTTGAATTTCTCGGACAAAAATTCACACACAAAAAAATGAAAATGATTCTAAAGCAGACTTACTTGCGGGGGCTTGGATTCCAGCTACAAACTTTGCTTGTGACATGTTTTCAATCACTTTGCCCTTAAGAAGAGCTTGCGAGAAAAAGCCATCTGTTCATTAGAGAAAAAAGTTGAAATTCCGAATTGAATGTTATAAAAGTCTGAAAAAATCGTTTGGAATCATAAAAAGCTAGTTCGAAAACCAAAAATGTCTTACGTTTTCCTTGAAGTTCCTAGAAAAAGAAATTTCGTGTTAATTTTCATTTCTACACACACAGAAAAGAATCCCCGGAAATTTTGGGTGTTCGCCGTAAAATTTGACATTTATATATAAATTTCTATATACATTTTACCGGCAACACTTCAATTTTCCGGGCGATGACATATTTTCGAACATTTTATCAAATACTATATATATTTTACCGCTTGAAATGACAGATGGCGCTAATTTCTGTTGGAATATTTGAAATTATGTCATCGCCCGGAAAATTCAAGTGTTGCCGGTAAAATGTACATAGAAATTTATATATAAATGTCAAATTTTACGGCGAACACCTAAAATTTCCGAGGATTCTTTTCTGTGTGCAGAAATATCGTATTTTATTGGATAAAAGTGAAAATGATAAAGGAATAGAAAAAACGTACCGAAAAGTCAACGATAAATAGCACCGAAAACAAACCGTGTAGTAGATTCATTTTAATTTGCCAACGAAACAGAGTTTTAACCTGTTGCACAATGATATTGGAGAACTTTTTCGTACTCTTTGAGAAGAAATAATTTGAATTCGTTTGGTCTTCCCTATGCGGTGCTGCCTCCTTTATACCATTCATACACCAATAGCTGACACGTGCCATACAACGAATAATTGTTGTTTTTACACGTCGATCATATTCAGCAATAATATGTTGCTTCGCCACTTCGAATGTGACCTCAGCTTAAACACGTGCACCAAGTCCCTGCACCAATGTATCATAACTTTCCGGCAAACTGCTCAACACAAGTATTGTGCTACTAGTTGTACTCGCTGTTGACTTCTATTGTATTTGCCTTGTGATTTTTATCCTCGAAATCATATATTCGAAATCATTTGCGATCGATTTCTTTGCACAAATCAGTGGATAAATTACATGTGAATAGTGCTACATGTTACATGTGAATAGCAACAACCCTATCTAACCACGATAATTAATGTGCACAGATATTCTTCGCAAAAAACGAGGACATTTTTTTTTGGAGGAAAAAAAGAGGGAGATTTTGAACTTTTAATTTAGAATGATATTTAATGACAAAAAAAGAAAAATACAGTTCAAACTCAAATGTTATTCATTTTAATATTTTTCGCTTGATTTGACTTTTTGTAGCAATTCTGGTTGTGTCAATATGTATTTGTAGAACTCCGAGCAAGTCATTCCGCAATTGTGTTTGATTGCTAGCCAGCAGTTCAAAGTATCCATGGTCAGCTGACTTTTCTTGTCAGTCCAGTAATTCTTTATCAATGAAAATAATCGTTCATACACTGCACTCGTTCCTACAAAATTCACGAATAATAAATAAAACAGACATTTTAACAAATAATATTTTCAAATTACCGGGCATGACCATGGCGTATTCAACCACTTTGAAAAACTTGTTGAAAGAAACATTTTTGCTACGAAGCAATTGTAGAACTTCAATCCATCGGTTTTCGGTAGTGGTTTTCGTGTTTTCCCAATTCGGCAATAATTTTTCAATCATCAATTTGACGTTGCAGAACTCGGCGTGCACCTTAAGATCATTAGATTCACCGAACAACTTCTTTTTCATCAATTCATCCACGCACGGCTGAACGTCTTCCCATTCGGGTACCTTTCGTAAAGAAGCCCACGACCACATTTTTATTGGGAGCAATGGTTCAATCCATAACGATAAATATTCGATGCAATCGCTGTAAAATTCTTCAAAAATGTCATTTAAGTCCTCTTCATCAATCTCCATTTGGACGTTTTTGCGCTTTTTCTTCAAAATCGAGATTTCGCACGGAAGAAATTCCCTTATCATTTCCATCTCATCACGAAATGCAGATGAACGAAATTTATCTTTCAATCGACCTTCAACAACTAATTTCAATTGAGTCATTATTTCAAGAGCATCAAATGCTGTCACAACATCGCCTTCAAGCCGTTTGATGGAATCCTCGAAGATGTGACACTGATCTCTGATGAATATGAGCAACAGCTTGGCAAATGTACATTCGAAAAATTGTCGTAATTTTGGTGGCGATGTTTTTTCATCTGGATCTGTGAAATACATTTTCAACGCTTCAAATTGTGAAATTATTCTGTCAATGCATCCTTTGAATGCAAGAAAACGTGTGGATCCATATCCTAACAGCTTCTCGTATTTGATGCCCGCATCGTCACAAATATCTTTCAATCGAGTGACACGAACGGTGCGTTGTGCAAAATGCTTGTATATTTTAACGACAATTGCCTCCACATCGAATAGTTCAATATTACTGACTGCGTAATCCACCGTGTTATGTGTTATATGGGCGTTGCAGCCAGAACCGTGAGAACAATTTTTAAATTTATCGCGCATCAAAGCGAAGACGTTGTTGTTTCCACCTCTGGTTATTCCACCAAAATTCACCTTTGCATTATCCCCACCAAAACCAGTTACTTTGTCCGAAATATTGAATTTTTCGCAAGCGCGTTCAATTTGACTTTCCATAGTTACGGCTTTTTCATCACGCAAATCGAAGGTTTCAATTACTTTGTTCGACACACCACTTTCAATCGAAAAATACCGTGCGACCACTGGAAACATCTTTATGTTGGTATGGTTTGAGGCATCAGTTGTGATGATTGACTTTGATTAAATTGTAATTTCATTTTACTTTTCATTATGGCATGTGCTTTAGTTTGGGAGCAGGTAAACTTTGGGTTATCACCGTAGATCGTTTGAATCAGTTTTGAATTGCAAATTGCCGAACGGAAGCTATGATTTTCTTGAACCATATGATATACCGAGACAGCTTCTTGTGCTGCGACTTTGATGTAAACTTCATTTGCCGCTGAAGAGATAATGAAAACAACATTTCAAATACGAAATATTACAGAAAAATCAATCGAAAATTAACGTGAATAGAATCGTTGCACGGAATGAGAGCTGGCTACTGCTCTTTCTGCCTCTTTATGTTTCGCACTTTCAGCATGCTCTTTGAGAGAGGTCACACCTTTTGAAGCCACTGAAATTTGTTTTCTGCAGAGTTTGCAATGTGCTTTAAAATTGTCGTTTGACACGGATTCAACCCACGAATACGTTTCCAACCATTTTGGGTTGAATGATGTTTTCCGTCTGGCATGTCGTTCGAGTTAACAAGTTCAACGTCGAATCAATACCGATTTGCAAAATGTGAACACATTTATTGAAACCATTCGTCATTTTGCGCCCATCGATAGTTAAAATTATTACTGATTTTTTCTCGGAACGTAAATGCACAAAAACAAACTGTAGACAACAACAAATCATGTCGTTTTCGTTAAACTTACCAATCAAAATTGTTTATTTGGATAAACAATCGTTTCATTTCATCGTGATGCATTTCGACCAGCTGTTTTCAGTAGCAATTTTCAAAAGTGAGTTTTGCGAGAATTGCGTTACCAAGCAAATCCAATCAATAGCGACTTTATAATCCTTAGTGATTCATATTCATTATCGCTTACTACTCACTTTCTAGAAAGAACTGTCGCCAGTTTTTCAAAGCGATCGAAACAGAGATTAAAATTTTTAAACGACAACGTTTCGATTGTCTTGATTATCGAATGATAGTTTATTTTTGTTTCTTAGTGTGTATAGCAGAATAAAGAAAATGCAACCGGCAATAAATACTGTTTTCACTGCCTATGCTATTGCAAATGGAACAAAGAACATGAGAAAATGTTTACACTTGTTGTCAAATAAATAATACTTTAATAGCCAAAAATGAGAACTAAGTCGCAAATATCAAGGTCAAGAAAGTAGCTGATTAAGCAAAAAAGTGTGTTATCCGAATTTAGCTGTTCATTTTGAAGAATGATTTTCGTATTTTACCGTTTTTAAGGTGAAATTTTAATATTTTTTTCATTCGTTAAAAACGAGGACATTTTGACTGATTTTGAAAATCGCGGAGGACGTGAGGATCGTTCTCAAAAACGAGGACTGTCCTACTGAAACGAGGACGTCTGTGCGCATTAACGATAATTGTATAACTGCGCAACGATCAATGGAAAATAAAATGAAATGCACTTTTCTGATATATTCGCATTTATATAATAATAATAATCTACCTTTGGATCATTGATAAAATCAAGGAAGAGGGAAATGGGAAGAAAGATTCCGCGACCACCTGTTGACGTTCCATTTACACCCTGGTTTATGCTCATGATTTTGCCATATGTTTCTGAGACCGCTAGGATCGCCAGCTCGTTCAACAATTTCCCCATCCAGCGTATCTCCACCGGCCACGAAGAACACTGCCTGATTTGGTGGCTTAGATGACATATACTTTGCATCACAACGTCTTAATATGTTTGGTTCGCGCACTACCCCATAACCATAGGTAGTTACAACTTCTGACGAATTATTATTATTATTTATTCGGTTCCTTCATGCTTACATCTGGTTGAGATCTACTTTTTAAATTACTTTACAAATTATGACCACATTACTCGGGGAACAATATAGGGCTTTTTTTTCCATTTCATCATTCCATTTTTTGTCCAAGAATGTTGGGTTTCTAAATAAGTTACCAATCCATACATATAAATTTTTGGGACCTAATATTTGTTATTTTTTGTCGATTGCAATTGTTTTTCTCCCATTATATTAAGAGTTTATATCAATTTGAAGAGAAAAAGAAAGAAACTTAGTAGATGTTAGTCATTATGAATTAGGAGAGAAATGACTGCACAAACGATCACATAAGAATCATTTCCTTGAGTCGCTTTTCAAATGTGTAAAGTGAATATTCAGTTGGCAATTGGTTGGCATGTTTGTAATAGAGCTCAGTGCAATTACGGTAAATGTTTTTGAATCCAAGATTGGTACGTGCTCTTTTGAAACGCAGCCTTGTGTTAGTACTCGTAGGATATCTATGGTTGCTTTTGCTGTTGACTGGTATTCAGTTTTCATTAGCCCCTTTCGAATTTTGTGAATCTGATTCACTGAATCATTAATATATTATTGTTGTGTTTATACTTATTTGTAGTTCTTTTTATTTTCTACAACAATGCCGAAGACACCTAATCGTTGTCTATTTTCAGTAGCGAGAAAAATGCAAAAACGTCTTTTCCGCTCAATGCTGAGTAGCAAAAGTGACACATTGCTCGCAACTTTATTTGCCTGTTTTTTCTCGAAAATTTTTCCGTCCCAGGTATGGATAAAGGACCCGGGTGGACGCGATAGACTTTGATGAAAGCCTAGATTCGTTCGGTGAGGCTTTCATAATTTTTATGTCCATACACTGTGTTTAATAGTTGCCGGGTTGACAATTGGCTGGCAGCACTGCGATCGAATGAACTGGTCATCATTACTGTGAGAATTACTTCGATACATGCGCTTTTGTGTATTGGTTGGCGCTAACAAACGTCGTTCTGTTTCTTTGGCGCATTGAAAAAATATAAACACAAACACCGCAGTGACGATGCTGCTGTTGAGATTCGTCTACTTGAATAAGTAAGCAAAACCGCGTTTATGCGGCAAATCAACAGAATGACAAGCAAGCGAATTTTGGCTGTGTGAAGTGTTTGTTTTGTATCGTAAGAAAATATTGTTTTCTTTATGTCTCATTTTCTCTTATGCATTCATGTTAAAGCGTTTCAGAGGCAAATTCTTGTTCTTATTGTCCATTTATTCCTTTCATCTAACTGTTTGCGTGTATTGAATGGTGCACACACAAACGATCACGATACTGCTCTCCATTTATGCCTTTCGTTTCTCCTTCCCAACTACGTGTGTTTTTCAAATACGCACAATGAGTGTATTGCGCACTTGTTCTCATTTCATTGTTTTAACTGTGTGCGTGTGTAACAATATTAAAGATGTTTGTATTGCTTGACATTTGAAATTCCCTTTTCACATATGTGTCAACACATAATAATTATCACATATTCTCTCTGTATGAAACGCGCGCCATGAATGTGTTGCGCACTGGCTTTGACAAAAAAGCAATAAGCAAACGGCTTGCAATGCAGAAAGCGAGGCGAACTGGTTCAATGAAAGAGATCGACGGGATATCTTATTTAGTCAACCTTACCATTCATAGCTGCCAAGAGGTGTCTGGTGCAAATTATTTTTAATATTAAGATCGTTTGCTTTACGAATGAGAACTTTAGCGACGCTCTTGTGACCTGAAAAATAATTCAGATCGATGGAAAAGATCAAACCAATCTTTTATTCAATGAAAACAAGTATTCAAAATTACCATTCTCAGCAGCTAAATGAAGAGGTGTCTGATTCCAAACATTTTCGATATCAACATTGGCTCCTTTACTGGTGAGAAGTTCAGCGACACTCTTTTGACCCGAAAAATAGCCCAGATTGATGAAAAAATTAAACCAATTCCCCATTTAGTGAAAAAAAAAAACAAGGCTGCACTGACGAAGTGTAAATAGTAGACATCACACACAACTCTGACACCCGTGTATGCTAGTCGGTTTTATGTGTGAGTTGGTTGCGATAGCCGTATATGCGACGTTTGTTTACACGATAGTTGTGTGCTAGGGGAATATCACGCTTGGATTATTTCTAGGCCTCCCATCTTGCCGGAAAAGCCTCCCATCACGTTTTTTTTTTTTTTCAAAAAACGTGAAATTCGTGGCTAAAAATCGGGAAAACCCGGGAATTGAAAATTGTCTAAAAAACGGGAAAAAAGGCAATTTCAAGAAAAAAAAAACGTGAAAAACGTTATTTTGTTGTTGAATATATTTTAAAAATATGTTCACCATCATCTTCTGTCAAATGGAATTGTGAACAGGAACATTTTGATTTCGTTATGGCTACTAGAGTCTGTGTAGATCGATACAAAATATGCTTCTTCGAACTCACTTTTAATTTGGGGCAAGATCATGGGCTCAAAAACACCACTTATAATCGCGCTTGCCTTTGTTTTCGAACATGAAAAACCTTTTGGGTCACAAACCACTCGAATCATTTCCGATTTACATTCCATTGAACGAAACGAATGGTTATGTCGAACCATATGATATACGGAAGTCGCTTCTTTTGCCGCAATGAGTAAATTTTCGTTTGTTTCTTTTTCTACAAAATAACATAAATTTTAGATTTGAAAGAGAAACCGACGATTTTGTTACTTTCGATGTCAAAATTTCCAAATGTTTGATTCGCTTTGAATGCGCTGTGACATCATTCTTGCCACCGTGTGAGATGAAGAATTCCGAATTGCACCATTTACAGTTTGCTTTATAACAACCAGAATCAACCACGGTTAACCATAGTTTGAACTCAGGCAATTGTTTCGAAGCGTTTGAGTATTTGGTGCCTTTCTTTGACATTTCAATTTGGTTCCAGAATTTAAAAAATATAAATCAACCGAACTTATTGCAACGATATAGTCAATGGCCAAACACGAACTGATTTCATTTCGTGCCACTTACTTTCGATCAGCTTCAAATCGATATATTCAAATGATTCATCACAGCAATTGTGCAGCAAGCGATAAATTGTCACAAAATCGCAAATTACAAACAAATAGACAAAACTTACTGATCAAATAATAGACAAACATCATAGTCATTTAATAGATAGTTTTCGTTGAAGCGGCTGTGTCGAGAACATTATAATTTTAATGAACATTTCAGTTGGTGTATTTTTTTTGTCACACATATAGCGTATTCATTGTGTTGTCCAATGAATATTCAAATCATATGATTTTTAGCTTAAAAAAATCAGAGAAGAAAATTCGCGAAAAAACGGGAAAATACTATAAAAACTGCATGAAAACCGGGGAACGGGAACTGAGACCGAAAAACGGGAATTTCCCGTTTTTCCCGGCTTTTCCCGGCAAGATGGGAGGCCTAGCACATAACGGAAATTTTAACGACGATCAATTGCAAGATCTCACTAAACGACTTATTGAACGAACGAAGCTTGGATCGAAACAGAATGAGTTAATGGACTCAAATAGCAAACCAATTTTTGGAATCGATACGGTATAAAAACAATATCGGCTTAACAAATCAACAAACGTTCTATTATAATAGATAGATGTCATAGGAAAATTTTCTACGTCTTTTGAATGGTTCCAAGCCGTAATCACACTCCATTACTCAGCTAAAAAAATTACAAAAAATGATCATGTATTTAGCAATGATAGTACCAATGAACAAAAAATCGCAATTTTACATTTAGATTGGAATTGAAAGCATTTATTTAAAGAAAAATTGAACAATATGCAGTTGATTAAGTTTTTTTTTTGTTTCTTTCGCTGGAAATTATTTTGAATTAACGTTATTCGTTGGTTCTTTCCACTTTAAACTGTTGCGATCCTCGAAACTTTGTCGATTAAATACGCCTTTTTCAGCCAGCAAATTATCGGAGAAGTTGGTCAACTCGTACAGTTCGTTCAAATGATAGTAGTACAGCTCTTTTGATTTATTGTAAACGGCAATTGCGTCACTAGAGCAATTGGAATAATCCGTAAAGTCGGGAATATCGATTGCCGAGAGGATGCGACGTATGCATAGATCGATTTCAAAGCTCGTATTGATCAGTATTTGATTGGAAGGAAAACGAACGTCATGACGAAAGGGTTGATGTATTTGACGCTGCAATATAAAACACAGTTATCGATTACCAAATGCTCCTTCAGTAGGCTTTCGAATAAAACCATCACAATTACAACACACTTACTAGAGATCTGGGTAAATCCAAATGTTGGCGAATCGATCGGCGATCATAAGTGAATGACAGCTGCCCCAAACGATAGCGAACGAAGTGCACGAAATCTTCCCACAAATACCATTCATCAGAGATGAGCATTTCCATTTCCAAACTCCATCCCTCGTACCCCATCGTACCAGTTGTCGGCATTGTATAGCGGGGAAGAAATAAATAAAATAAAAAATCTGAATTCGTCTGGAAACAGAGAGGCAGTCAGGCACTGAAAAATTCCACTTTT
The DNA here is from genome assembly GCF_009176505.1 of Sitodiplosis mosellana. Taxonomy (NCBI): domain Eukaryota; kingdom Metazoa; phylum Arthropoda; class Insecta; order Diptera; family Cecidomyiidae; genus Sitodiplosis; species Sitodiplosis mosellana. The sequence continues at coordinate 24,337 of NW_022601274.1, forward strand.
AGACTATTGTTAACTACACTATATTTCGTTTGATCACTGTAAGTAGATGAATAACACTGACCGCGAAACGATCCATTGACGAGATTGATACTTATTGTAAAAAACAGTCATATGAAGTCCCAGTTCAAATGAAGGTTATCGGCCAGTTGTATGCATGCAGAAAAAAAGTTCACCGCAGGAGCACAATATTGCTGTAAATATTTTACGTCACCGTTGACTGATTTGCTACGTACCGTTTTCATTGTTATCTCTATTTTAAAATTAGAAACATAGAAAGGGCAACAAATCTATATGGAAAAAAATGGAACCAAATACTGGAATTGAGTTCAATTTGTTGAAAACACAATTCTCTGTCATGGTTATCAAGTTTGCAGGAGGTTGGCAAATATTTGCGAAAGAGAGAAAGAGCAAAGAAGAGAACATGTGTTATGTGAATGAAAGTGCTGCTTTGAATTGAAGGCAGAAAAAAAAACTGATGCAAATCCGACAACGATTGCACGACAATCATTCGTCCGCGTTTGCCTCCGTATCCTTATCGCATTCGACAGACAGACTACTACATCGCAACATCGACGCGCACCAGCTATTTCACGCCACCGTATCACGAACACATCCGCGTTCATAGTCAATGGTCGTATTTCGCTATACTCCACTTTCTGCTTGACTGTGCTTCCACTGTTCGTGCCGTTGTGCTGCTGTCTTGTCATATCGATAAAACCGAACATCAGCACATACGTTCGCGCATTGCAATGGCATTATTTGGTTTTCAGTGAAAATTCGTATGACGACAGCAATGAACGCTGCTACGTCCTACTGCCGACGAATCTCGGCCAAGAACCTCATGTACAGCACAGTTTCTCTGTAAATCGGTGCATTGAATCATTATCAGCTGAAATTGGAATAGTGAAAGAAAATAAAAGTTTGTTCAAATGAAATGGAAATTAAAGTAAAAACGCGCTGTGTCAAAAGTGATAAGATATTCAGTTGATAAATAGCAATCAATTGGCTGTACGCAAGCACCACAAAATAATTGAGTAGTAACATTCGATTCATTTACTGGATATTTAGTTTGGTGAAAGTTTGCAGAAAGAAAAAAAATAATAGATAAAATTTGGTTATGGCTGCAAAATGATTATTCGTTGGTTGAAAATATCTGCGGCATTTTTTCTTACGTTAATTTTATCCGTTTCATTGTCAAAACTAATAATTTGTGTTTGGGAAAATTTCCAATTCTCCTACGGTGATGAACGTTTTGAGGTGGAAGCGTGGCTCGAACAGAATCGATTCGAGCAACACAAGGAGGCGTTTCGTAAACGTGGTAAGTTGAAATTTGCTTGGCGTTCGTGTCAACTTGTATGTACAGCACAGAGCAAAGAAAAACTTGGAATTAAATCGAAATGAAATTGATTCATTTCGTCGAAAGAAACGGTAACCGTAATTTATTGACTGCGAAAACAAAGGAATTGCCAAACATCTCCGAATGGCAAATTGAACAACTAAAACTTGGCACCAATTCAATTGCTTCCTTTTCGAGAGTCGATTAAAGTTCAGTACATGACATAGTATTTTGTTGAGTATGTTTCCATGCAGCATGGAATAAACCACCTGTTCTTTTATCCATTCTTGAATTTGTATATGGCAGAGTTTCATGCTGTTTCATGTATCGTAATTGCTTAAGCAACGTCGAATTCAATTTTTTTCTCAACTCTGTACTTTCGCACAGTATTCTTTCGCTGTTTTACTGTCGTCTTTCCCTTTTTCCATTCCTTTTGGCGGAATCACACGCAACGTCCGTCGTTATGGCTTTGCATGTAAGTAAGTAAATGAGTACAAAGGAATAATTTCGCCCGAGTCAGAAACAGAAAGAAGAAGAAGAAGCAGAAGAAGAAAAAATACCACCAAAAATCCTATACAACAAACACCAGCAAATGGTCTGCACGGTGGCCATGTGTCCGTCAGTCACTTATGTTTATAAACACATACAGATGGTAGCGCGTGTTTTCGTTGTTCAAGAGCTTGCGTATTGTGTTCGGTACGCCAGAAATGTTCACGTATTTAATGAAGTGGATGAAGTGTACCAAAACACCTAAAGGATACATTTATACACAAGCACATTCGTTTGATTCTGCGTTACAGGAAATGCCGCATAAGAAGTAATTTGAATGAAGCATTTACTTTGGGAACGAATTTTTTTCGTTCGGTAGCAAAATCAAGATTGAAATTGAATTCTTCATAAGCCATTATAATTTTTTTTTTCGTTCATTCTTCATATTGAAAACTGGTTTGATTAACTTTTAATGGATTTTTTTGTAAATTTGTGGCGTGCCATATGATTTAAAAACCCCAAAGGAATACTGTCGATATATAGACATTCCAATTGAACATAGCACATATATATATAAGTTGACTGTAGTTGTGTTTATTGTTTCTATTCACGCTACTTACAAATACAATACAATAAACTCCAGTACCATATAGTGCTACGGTATCGGTGTGCAATATATACCTATATGTGCTAAGAGACTGGAAGAGTGAAATTGGATAGTGTTGAAAAATATTCAGTCGCCAAGTAGCCCCCATTCAAATCAGTTGTGTTTGCATCGAAGAGCAGCACAAGCTTGCAAACATACCAATTTCTTTTTTTTTTCATTTAACCCATTTTCGTTGTGTCTATTCTCTCCATTTTGTTTTTGGTGTTTTTGGTTTTTTCGGTCGTCCAAAATCATATGTCCCGTTCGAACTCATCCCGTTCAAATTTTCCTTCGATATTCTGCGAAATTGCGTCAAAATTCTAAATAAGGAAAAAAAACGGAAAAAATATCGACAATATCAAAGCGAAATCTTCATTTTACATCCGTCTACGGAAAAATAAAGGGCAATCCGTGATACATACTGAAGAAAGCGTTACCTTTTGGTCATACATACATATATATGTGTTGAGCTATAAATTGATATAGAACCAGTGTACTTAAAATTGAGTGTCTTTCGCCAGTAGCGAGACACACATAGCAATAAATGTTCAATAGCATCGTAATTGATTTTTAAGGGCCTGTGTGTTGTGACTTAAGCATACCAATCGTTCATATCAAACGTCAATATCGGAACGATTTTATTTACATATTTGCTGCTTTTACCTTCAATATTCATCGCTAAAGAAAATACGCTTTTCAGTAGTACCAAACATAATATATATCAAAACAGTCTGTGAAAAAAGCAATGCGACATAATCCCTTTTGATGCGGTTGATTTGTCATTTGAACCATTTTTTCGTAAACTTCGTGTGAAATAAATTCTAAAAAGACACAAAAACAAATAACACGTAACGAGAATAAAAAAAAGAGAATATCAACATAATTGAATTTCATTAAAACAAACCGTAACAAAAATGTGGTCACCTGACTGTGAAATAAACTCAATAGCAATGACAACGGTTCGGAATTCCTTGTCGGTTTCATCAGGTTCGTGCAACTGAAATTGCTTTGCTTGTTACCATGTTGCGCATTAAATCGAACAACAAGTTGAATAAACGCGCTCCGGTTCCGTCAAGTGACAAAAACATTGCATGCATCACTTGATTCGAAATTACTTTATATTTCATATTTGATTCCATAATTTAACCGCTCCCATACAAAACTATTGCATCACGTCAAATACACCGACACGAAAAAAAAACTTTGATAATCTCATGTAATATACACGTAATTGTTTGCATTTGTTTTTTTTTTCATTTCAAAGGTATTTCATCGTTATCGACCCTGACTGATCCGGAACGACTACCAGAAATGCCGCCGGGCGAGGAGCAGCGAGTGCAACGTGCCGCCCTTCACCTACAACAGAAGCTCATTCTACGACAATGGCTAAAGGATAATCGACTGGAACATCATTATACGAGGCATGTCCATGCAATTACAATTAATTGAGTTGAATTTAATTACTATGATTTCAAACGAACCCTTGTCGTTCAATTTTCCATTCGCTTGGCCACCCTAATGGAAATTAATTGAAATTAGAATGCAATTTTGTGATTTAAATTTAAATTGGGTGTTTATTGCTTTTCATGTTTGCAGATTATTGTCCTTAGAGGTGTCATCTCTGGAGGTTTGTAGAACAAACAATTTCAATTTCAAATTCGAATTGTAAATACTATTATTACTTCTACCGCCAGGATGTCTATTGGTTAGAAGACTCCCAAGCAAGTAAAGTGCTTGGAAAGGATGCGGATTTGTGGTCGAAAGTGCGGCAGAAGCTACCAACGTCGAAATCACAGCTGGAGATAATGAAATCGGATTTATGGTCGACCATCGTAAAGTCAAGCTCACATCAAGATGCATGGGCATTTGGCGATGTACTTGTCTGTGCAATGTCATTTGCCGGTCTTGTTACGTTGGCCGCTGTCACGCAACCACAATTGGCTCCCGAAGCGCGTAATTCATTGCTGCAGTATGTGACTGGCAAGTACTTGATGCCATCCAATTGTAAGGTCATCTGGGATTGGATTGATCCACATGTCGTCGGCGACACTATGATTTTCACTGTGCGATTCTTTCAGCGCAACGGTAAACCTTACCCGATTTGTGATACGGATAGCTTCTTTGTCGAAGTTACTGAAGGAACACGAAAGGTTTGTAGAAAATGTCGCAACAAATTATAGAAAATTTAATGTGAATTTATTCGATACTACCTTCTAGGTGATGGTTCTCAGCGAACTCGGATCCGAGTCCAATCCGAACAATGCCAATGTGGCAAAAGTCAAGTTTACCGTTCGGACTGCCGGTCAGTATAAAATATCTGTGATGATTGGTTCGAGCCATATTGCCGGTAGCCCGTTTGTGCGTAACTTTCTGCCAGGCCCAATAGATGCAACCAAATCCCGACTAGTTCGACCGGCAAATACCGTCGTTTGTTGTGCAAGCGCTGCTACCCTACTCTATATTGAGCCACGCGATGAATTCGGTAACGGTTGCACATTCAAACGGGAAATAGATGCCATTCGAGTAAGACTTTTTATTTTGGAATACAATCGATTTTTGCTTTTTACTTAAGTCAATCGTATATTTCCTCTTTCAAACCTGCCAACAGGATTTTCAAGTGAAAGTGTTCGATTTGAACGATGTGAGAGATGAAAAACTAAGCGACGCTATTATTTTGTCGTATGACAAAGTAAATATGCGCATTTCCGTTACCATGCTCTTTCCGGAGCCCATTTGTGTCAAAGCTTGCATTACATTCAAAGGCCGGAAAATTCCGAACGGTGAATTTGAAATCATTGTGTTGAGTAGCAGTGACACAACACTCGTGCATAAGAACATTTCCAAACGGAACATTTGCTACGAAGCCAAACTAATGAACGTATTTTCACAGCAAAAATCCAAGCCACGAAAAGTTGTCTGTTATATTGGCCCGAAGCAGGTAAATTGAGAACAAAAAATCAAATATGAATGCATTTGAACTCAATCGATCTCGTTTACAGATTACCATTAAGGAGAGAATATTGAAAATCATTCCAAAGCGCATTGCAACATTTCGTCTTTGCCCTTCCACTAAAGTAGGCGCTTTGAATTCATTTCTTATGACCGAATTTCTCATGACATTAACTAAATTCTCTTCATTTTGTTAACAGTTCATTTTTATGCCAACATCGAATCTGAATCAATACGGTCCGGTGTTCATCATTGACGATGGATGCCAACCAAAAATTGAGATTGCATCGAAAGATCGAAACATCATTGCGGCCACATTCACTCATTTCTTGCTGAAAAATATTGGCGGGTCAGAGACATTCAAGGATAAACAGGACTTTTTCTATCACGAGGTTCGGAAATATCATTCAAACTTTTATCATGAAAAGCTTTCGCTGAAAGTAAATCGCGAAAAAATCCTTGAGTCCAGTATGAAGGCAACAAAAGGTATTAGTTTGTTTAAGTCGATTACCTTGAATAAGTCTTAATTGTGTACTAGGGTCAAATTATACCAAATTAGTGGGGGATCGGGGAAATTTTGGGGTGGGTCTAGACAATTGGGGTCGGCCCAGACGACTGTCCCGACTTACCCGTCGACTTCCCCATCGACTTCCCCGCCGACTTCCACCGATTCCCCATGAATTTGGGGCATTTCCCCATGAATTTGGGGCAATTCCCCATGAATTTGGGTGCCCATTTTGCGACTTACCGGACTTACCCGACTTACCCCCCTTTCCCCACTGACTTGCCTCTAGGGAACCCTAGTACACAAACCCACCCAAACTTTGCGGTAATGATTAATTAAAAAAAAAATTTTTTTTAAGGATTTTCGGTATCGGATTGGTGCGGAAATTTTGAAGGTATATCTTGTTTGATCTACTGTTAAGTGTCATAATTGACAAACAATTATATTATTAATATTCATGGTCAAAGGACGACGATAGTCTGCCGTACATTTGAAACATCATTTTGACGTCTCCATTGCCACCATATAGATTTGCATTTGAGACTTCAAGTCTCAATGCAAAAATAGACGGAGAGAGTGGAGACGCCAAAATGATGTAAAAACTATTTTCCTCCTTTCAGTAACATTCCAAGGAGAGCAAGGCATTGATTGGGGTGGTCTTCGACGTGAATGGTTTGAGCTGATTTGTTGTGCATTATTCGACCCACGCGGTGGCCTGTTCTGTAGCTTCCATGATAAACGCCAGGCGCTTGTTCACCCGAATTCCAATCGACCAGCGTCTCTCAAACTCAAATACTTTGAGTTTGCTGGGAAGATCGTCGGAAAATGCCTTTATGAAAGTGCATTGGGTGGATCGTATCGGCAAATGATTCGTGCTCGTTTCACCCGAAGTTTTCTGGCTCAGTTAATCGGTTTGCGAGTGCATTATAAATACTTTGAGCAAGATGATCCGGATCTCTACCTTTCCAAAGTCAAGTACATTCTAGAAACGGATTTGGATGCCAGTGACAATTTGGAATTGTATTTCGTTGAAGATGTCTACGACACAAGCGGCCAGTTGGTCAAAACCATTGAACTCATACCAAATGGTTCGAAAGTGCGTGTTACTAACGAAACAAAGAATCAGGTAAAATGGATTGAACTTTTATGCAATTCATATGACTCTGTAATGGTTTCGGTTTTGTATCGTTTTAGTATTTGGATGCATTAGCACAGCAACGTCTTTGTAACAATGTGCGTGATGAAGTGGACAGCTTTTTGAAGGGTCTGAACGGAATCATTCCAGACAATTTGTTAAGCATATTCGATGAGAATGAGCTAGAGCTATTGCTTTGCGGTACTGGTGAATACTCAATAACTGATTTTCGAATGCATCACATTGCAAACGGCAATTCGGCCGAATTTCGCAAAGTCCTTGGCTGGTTTTGGACGGCAGTCAGTAATTTCAATCAAACGGAAATGGCTCGTTTACTTCAATTCACCACGGGGTGCAGTCAATTACCACCCGCTGGTTTTCAAGTAATTTACTTCCCCGTAGCTTTTGGCTTAAATTACACTCACTTTCAACATTCTCTGGTGTCTTACATTCTTTTTTTTTCAATACAGGAATTAAGTCCGAAGTTTCAAATCACAGCCGCACCCACATTCGGTAATCTACCTACCGCTCATACATGCTTCAATCAATTATGCTTGCCCGACTACGAGAAGTACGAATATTTCGAAAAATCGTTGCTCATTGCAATCAGCGAAGGCACCGAAGGTTTTGGCATGGTTTAACTTTGATCCGTTCTAGTAATATGCGCAAGAATTACTTGCCAAGAAAGTAGTGCTGTAGTGCCACCAATAGGGTAGGACCGCGTCCGTTTCTACATTATTTTCTCAAGCAATGCAGTCAATTCTCAATTCTCAATTAAAAACACATAACGTTTTCGGCTCGATGCGGTCGCCATTGAGCGAAAGCCACCACATTAAAATCTACAATGTAGAGACACGTAAATTTATATTTTGATCTCCTCCGTAGCACAAACACTCGAATTAATAAATATCATTAAACAGCGGTGATAAAATCAAACAGTAGTCATTAAGCCATAGCAACTAGGAAATGCAAACGAGTATTGAAAAGAATGTATTTTTATTTGTTAACAATTCACTGAAGTTTCAAAATGTGTCTCAAATCAATAAAAAGAGCACAATTTGAATTTGTTGAAATGGATCTTAAATAAAGTATATTTTGAAAAGAAGAAAAAACTAACGATGCAAACGAAATAATTGTTGTAAAATTTATTTTATTTCAAGACATATTCTTCTAGACATATCATCGAAGGTAAGTCACAAAAATAGTAAAAAGAAAATTGGTTTCAAATGAGTCTGCTGTTGTTGAAAATTCAGTTGTCGAAATTGACAACATTCAAAAGTCAATTTTAAAGCACACAATCAGGTATCTGACAGCTTAAATTTGACATTTAAACGTACCACATCTATCTGTCAGACGAACTTAAGCTTGTTATTTCACCACACAGAGAGTGAAAGAGAGGCAGAGAGAGGTAAGTTGAATTTACTTTGCAAAATATAAACATTGAAACAATTGCGTTTGAAAGCATGTTACTGTCCAATTTAAACGAAGCTTAGATGGATTTCCCTTCGAAATTGGAATGCTAATGGAAAAATGGCTGATGAAATTGCAATACAAATAGATGATTTTCAAAAATGTATGGATTAGACCATAGGCATTTTGCGTCTGATAAAGAAAACTGCTGAATATTTCGCCAGAAACAATTACGTGTTATCAATCAATCAATCAAACGGAGAAATCACGCAAGGATATTCCAAAGGACTGAAATGAAAATATGCAATTACACACTTCATCGATAAGAAAAAAAGAATGTCCCTTATTCTTCACCTTTACAAATATTTTGTGTTTTTTTTTTCGTTCGGAGAAATTTCCAATGCTCATAATTACATGAACAGTTTGAACAATGAACATAAGCATTGCTGTAATCACAGTCCTAATTAGTAAATATTTGGCGTTCTGATTTGGGTGCGAAATAAACGTTGTTCATTTGCGTGTGTCGATAACTTTTTTTTCCGTATGTTCGATGGCATGTGGATAGAGTTCATATAACGCGATATTTGCCTAAATGTGGAATGAATTGTGATTACGTTACATTACAATAACTCTTCACACTGTCTAATGGGCCTGTTCATTATAGGTCGCTCTAAATATATTTACCGAATAGAAAAAAAATCGATATCGATTAATGGATGAATATTAGGAAAGTCCATACGCACTAAATTTATCGAATAAATTCAATATTCTTTGCCTCCGTTCGAGTTTTATTATCACCGCCTTCGTTGTGAAGTATCGATTTTATGGTCTTCATAATTCATTCTATTCGCTTCAGTTCAAACGCTTCGCTTATAAAATATGATCTTCCAGTCTATAAAAAATAATTCCATGTCCAAAAAAAGACAGCACAAAGCAAATTTTGATTTACTCATTGAGGCGTATATAAATCTGTTTGTTGCGTGATGATAAAACAAACGCGCTCTTACTTAGATATCGTGTGGACACTTCGTTTTTCATACCGGATTCGTTACGCTGAACCTGACAACGTAGTAACGCTAAATAAAAACGAATGTTCAAACGGCTGTTTTCATCAATGGCGTGTAGAATACTAGGGTAATGTTTGAAAATTCAAAATAGCAAATATTTGAGTTAAAATGCTGCCGCCGCCGCTGATGCTACATTTCGTATCGCGGAATTTGTGCATGACTCATGCAAACATTCACAGATGAATCATGCAAATGATATAGAGAAAAGCCAAAATCTCGCAAACATTCAGAGTTGTGAAACGGAAGCATTTTTAGCATCGCAAAATTCATTCACTAAGCTAAGCACCTCTGCGTAGCACACGGTTTGACCAACCAGCAAATTTGACGTAATTGGTCTTCCAATATCGATGATAAAAATAACATGCATCTAATAACAGACTTCTCCAGACCGACGTCATTGAAATGGAGAAACAATTCCAAAAATGTAAAACGTCACAATAAAAACCAAATGCGATAATTATGCACGATTATTACGAAACACCTATATTCGGAACGAAAGACGTATTTCCATGAAGCATCTCCCGTTCTCTCTTCCATCTCACTATTCATTCGATTGAACAGAGGCCAGACATATGTCAACACAGTGTGTGCGCCTCTGTTTACTCAATAAAAATTGAATAAAGACGAGAGAGAGAGAGAGAAAATCGATTCGAATGAGCGCGAATGGAAAAAAGTGTGATTTGTACGTAAATTATAAACGCTATGAGTGCCGTACAACAATACACGACGCTGACGGTTACGTGATGGGAAATTCTGAGAATTTCGTTCAGATGATAGAGTGGTGGGCACCGACGGCACTACAACACTAAAGACATTGCCAATCTTAAATGCAAAATTATAGTACGCAGCAGAAAAAAAAGTCGCCAGATAACAGAATTAATCATGTGTTTGTTTGTGTTTGGCTCGTACGCTGAATGTAAGCATAGTATGCGAATAATGAACTGCCAACTGACCGGCATTAAAAAAAGCTGCTGTTATCGCATGCAATTTGATTACACGGTCTGCGACGGTTTTGATTATTATGGAATTATATTATCCAAAAAAGTTTCGCCTCATTTAAATCATAGAAAACGGTTCGTTTTGACGATGAACAGCAAAATGAAGAGAAACCGTTTCAGCGATGGAATGTGTTTGGCCTTCTATGAAATGGTATAATGAGTTCTTTGGTTGCGTGAGGGAATCATACTCGCACATCATACAATCGATTCACTTCGCATTGCTTCACTCTCTCGTCTGTCTTTCTCTGTGTGTATATTCCGTTTGGCTGGTTCCCGATACAAGTGTTTTTTGTTCCTTTTAAATGCAAACACGCGCGACATCGTCGACCACAACAAAACGAAAGGAATTCACGCGCACATACGAAGAAGTCCACGAAGGAGCCGCTATATGCACATAAAAGAACAACAACAGAAAACCGAAAACAAAATTTATGCCAACATACACTCGAATTTATTGTTAGACAATATTTTTTTTTCCTCGATTTGTTAATGGGTTTTTCCAATTTCATCGACCGACGACTCGAGCTTAAAGCGAATCGTAAAGGAGACAAGTTCCGTGAAAGGAAAACCATTCAGATTCTCAACACACTGCATACCAACTAGCTAGCGCACAGCGTGTGTTTGTGTTGTTGTGCCACAGATTAAAAATATGAATGTTTTTGTTGCAAAACGTTAATTATTCGCATTTTGCGCGCTTATGCTTTGGAATTTCAAGCGCGACGATTCAGTGTTTGTCGAACGTGAAATGGGAATAGAACGACATTTTCATTCAAGGAACTGGCTCGACCGTAAGAGGATATCATTGTTTGAATATCCGATTTTAGTTTTTATTTTTTCTGTTCACGACACGCAAGTGGAATGGAATGTGAATGTTTGTGGTGAAAGATTTTGAAGTGTGCAACTTGAACGTGAGAAAGTCAAGTGAAAAGTGAGAACCGCGTGAAAATTTGGAGATTTTCGCAGGTACTTCAATCTATAAATCAGATTAGATTCGCATAAAAATTATTTTATTAGATTTTTTCCTCTCCATCATGGATGCTAGATGCATTGTGTAATTTTATTCATTCAAACAACATAAAACTAAATAGTTGTACAATATTTAAAACGGAATACGCAATTGAGGAATCTTTTAGAAAATACACGACCCTTTACTACTCATACATATATTTTTCTGTTGTATCATTCCAAAACGAAATCGAACGAACACGCGATTCTTATGTAGCCCGACAAAAAATCCTTCTGTTCTTGACTAACAATCAAAATGTTCTTTAAATATCCGTCGTTACGGTTTTATAACGTCCGATCAATCGAGTGTAAATAATGTCGAATGCTATAGTCATGCAAAAGTGAAATTCGATCCAGCTCCAGTTGTTCTGTTGTTTGTGGCATTTATCATTACATAATTCGGTGAAAATCCTCTCCGTTCCGATCCAAAGAATGAAGGTCAACAGTCAGTAGGCTATGTAAATATTTTTGCAATCTATGTAAATATTAGTTTAGCTTGTGAACTTTATTGTAAAGTAAACGACTCACTCAACAGTTTTGGAATGAGTTGACAAAGAGAGAAAACCAGAAACCATTTAAAAACTTTGTTTATACTCACGAGAAAATCTTATTGTTCGATGTTGTCAAAATTATTTAATCCGAGAAAAAGAAAGAACAACTTTTTTCTCGGTCAAATGAGAAGCCATTTGCTTTCCATCCTTCGATCATTTGTGAGTTATATGTGTCATAAAATATATTGAATGACCCGAAGAAATGAATAAAATTTGCTCAACTGTACCATATCGATAGACATTTGTTTAGGCGGTTGAATGGAAAATTGACCTACAGCACTATATTGCTCGCATGGTATGAATGGGATATACCCAAGCACACATACATTGGCGAATGCCATGCTTGAAACCAATTAACCGATGCAAAGTGCGTTAATGTGTACGGCGAACCATTCAGACACAATGAACTTGTTAAACATAACAATCGGAGTGGCTCAGTGCGATTTGTATTTGTTGTTGCGGAGCTTATGAAGTGCCCACCACACACTCGAATCTGGCTTTTCTTTATTGATATTCTTTCTCCTTAATGCATGGAAATTGGAGCAGATATTCTTTGGTAAAATGGTAAAAGGGCAGTTCGGTATTATCAGAGCTCGAGCTCTTATGATAAAACTGAATGGCTCATCCCTTTTTTGGCATTGCAACTATATTTGGATGTCGTGAGATCAAGACGATTCAATCGATTGGAAATCACTTCAGCTGAAGGATGTGTGGCCCTTGTCGGTTTCTACTGTTCCCATTCGGAATGCTCGATAATAATATTTTATGTTTCATTCGAAGAGTACGGAATTCGTTCCCTAATCACCAAAACAGAAAATGAAAGAAAAGAGCGACCTGCCAACCGATAATCGTTCAATGTTTCACTGCCATGCTGACCACTGGCACATATCATTAGCTGTTGAATACACTCTCTCTCTTTCTCTCTCTTTCTCTCTCTCTCTCCAACATACACACGAACGCACATTACTCACACACATCATCCACACACTGGGCTCTCAACTGGTTTTTAACATGAACGAACAAAAAATATAGAGCGAACGAAAGAGATAACGACTTCGTATGTCTATTTATACCATTTGTATCGAACTCAATGAAATATTCAAAACGCTTACTCGAAGTAGCGCGAGCAAGAAGCGAACAGAGAGAAGAGAATCAGCAGCAGCAGCAGCAGCAGTAGCGCGTACACAACACGTCTATCGCTGTGTGTATTGTGTATATTATTATTATCATCATCAAAAGAGTGACAGAGAGAGAGAGACCCAGCCGACGTATTAGTAGCTCGTTTAAAACAAGCAATATTTGTATCAATTTTTATTATTATGTGGGATTGTAGGCAAATGGATGCGGACATGATCTACGTCTGTATCGGTCTTAGTATTTCAGGTGCTCACAACTTTAGCGTGCCAGCCTAAGCATGTGTTTTTTTTGGTGAATGTGCGTGACAGAGCTGTGGATCATCGGATAAGTGTGCACATGTGTGTATGCGTGTATGTTCGGTTTCGTATGCGTGTATGTGTGTGAGGCAAAGCACACGGAAAGACAAGTCAAACGAGTTATTTTTTTTAAGCTGATTCATTATGTAGTGACTTTGTGGCAAGAGAAGTCTGTGCAAGAAACTTTTATCTACTACGTGACTAAAAATATTATTTTTATAAAAAAAAAATATCGAGTGTTCCAAAGAAAAAGGACGAACTAAATCATAAATCAAACTAAAGAAGTACCGACGAAATTTTGTTTGAAGATTACATTTTTACATCAAAACCAATTGATAGATAGATTTGATTCAGCAATCGCAAGAGTAATGATCGCTTTCATAAACTCACTCAGTATATATATTCAAATATATAAAATAAATCAAATGGCCAGACAACCATAAAGTTGTTGCTTTGTCTCTTTCTAATCAAAATAAAAAAAAAACAGTTGTTTATGTGTGTGGCGTTTGGTTTTGATGGCGATCGCTTCGAATTTGGTTTCTATTTTTTTTTCGAACAAAACAAAAGCAAGTAGCATTACCCGATACGCAAAAGCGTTTAACCATTTATATGAAGTTCCGTGTTTGACGGTTGAATTTAATTCATGTTTTCAATTGTTCGCTTACATTGTGCTTGTGGTGGTAATCAATGCATTCTGAGCTTCATCATTTGTTTTCGTTTGTTGTTGTTCTTTTTTTGTCGAATGCACCGCACAACTGCATTCAAGTAATTAAGAGAGCATTAAATATTTTAAAACAATAACAAACAACTAAAGTTTTAATGCTAATGATCGAGAAAGAGACGAAAAAAGTATAATCAACAAAATACATTCTCGTTTTGAATGAAAAGAGAAAGAATTGTGTGTGTGAACGGTTGCCCACACGAAAATCGGGTGCGAGTGTATTTGTTGGCAATTCTACGAAAATTCGTTCATATTTTATAAAATTTGCAACGAAAACCGACGAAAAAGAAGAATAACAAAACATATTGAGTCCGTTTGAAAAATTAATATTCTCAAAATAAGACAACTATTGCTGCCCGCCTGCCACTGCTACTAACCAACATCAGTTTGCTGCCAATTAACAACGCAAACACAAATGAAGTTTATTTGCAAAGCGGACTCTTTGACTTTGCATTATACGATTTACAATTACACAGCGATGGAATACATCGAAATGAAATAAAAGCTAAAAATATTGTTGTTCATTGAATTTGCGCCCAGACGTTTGTCGATTGTGTCTCTTTCTGTCTCTCTCTATTTTGTTATTACCGCTGATACTAGCTGATTGCTTGATCACTTCCACGAACGCTCTTTTTTTTGCGCTGGGCCATACGCGATGTAACATCGCAACAAGCAACAAGCAAATAGCGTGTACGCGATTCCATACAGCCAATGATGCGCGCTGATCAGTTTTTTTCGAGACAGTGAATCGTTGTAATATATTTATGACATCGAGTTTGATCGAAATTATATCCAAAAGCAATAACAGAACTTTGCCCGTTTTTTTTTTGTTTCAAATCAACCTGTGTGAGTGTGTTTCAGTGTTGTTTATCGTCAGTTTTTTTTTCTCTTGATGGATTGATTTTTGTGTGTTTCCAAAAATAGACTCAAGCGAATGTCACTCAATATAAAAGCATGCCATCGAAAAATCTAAATATCATGGAATATATATGATGGAAAGAATACGACAACAAAAACATTTTGATAAGATCAATTTTAACGCTATGATGAGTTCAGATTCTTGTTTTTGTTTTGTTCCATTCTCGAATAGTGTTTCGGACCAATCGCAAATCAGACAAAACTTAAAGAATTCACGTTGATGTGAGTGAATTTCTGCGTGGTTCGAATGAATATCAGCAGTTTTTCCTCTGAAAATATGACTCGAAACGCACATTGAATGCTCTTCATTCGATTTTCACACGTATTTGAAACGATACGGTGAACCGCCTGGCGGAAAATGTGAACTGATAATATTTGTGCGGAATATAAACAAAAAATAATTTATTTTATATTCTGGCGATGCAAACTGCGCATTAACTTTACGATCTCCGACATTGGTGCATTCAGGAAATATTTGAAATAACTTCGATATATTTTTTTTTTACATTATGGGCAAAAGTAAAATGACAAATTTCAAAAGAAGCAATTACGTGAACTTCAATAGTATTATCGTGTCGGTGTGAATTTCATTCTAAAAAGAGCACTGAGCAAGCGATTGAAAAGTGTATCGAAAACACGTTGGGCTCAATAACGAACGAATATTCTGTGCTGTGATTTATTCGGGAAGCATTCCGAGATATTGTGTACAGGCAGGCAGTACATTAAGTTTGTTTGATGTTTGATGATGTATGCCAAAAAAATGTCAATACCGTGCCAAATAATTTATATGAAAATTAGTTTGGAATGCGTGTGTGTGTGTGTGCACTAGGGTAGCCCAAATGCCAAATGTTTTAAAATTTGCAGCTCCTAACCGCTGATCCGAAAATTTGGGCCGAAAAAATAAATTTAAGCCATTTTCCGACATACTTTTACTAATCAAATCCACTCCCCCGAGAGCTATGTAGTTTGTAGGGGAATAAAATCAATACATTGAAGAATATTCAAAAAATTTGGTACTATATCGCAATTATACTGGACAACAGATGACTGGATCTTACTGCTGGCGTCCAGTACTACAATTTTGGTCAATATTACAATGCTCTAAAGTGCAATACTGAGCTGTTTCAGGCGAATATATGGCCAAAATCGACCAAAATTTCACATTTTTGCTACAAATAACGTTATAAAACCTCAAAATCACTATTTACAACTCATTTTTTGGGCCTATATCGAGTCAATTTTCTCCGTAGAATCTGAACATGACCATTACCAGCCAGTCCGAACCCATTTTATTGTCAATAAATTCGTCGGTTTACACTTTTGATAGATTTTTCGCTAAGTAGCTCTCTCACATCGGATTATCAACAAAAACATCAATGACTAAAACACCAAATCGACGGAGTATGATCAACATTTTTGATTTAAACCTTCACACAGTGATTTTACACATGTCAAAATGTAAAAATACTGAACCAACTGCGAAATTGCACCAAAAA
>NW_022601274.1:41395-127062 GCF_009176505.1 Sitodiplosis mosellana
TTTTTGGTGCAATTTCGCAGTTGGTTCAGTATTTTTACATTTTGACACGTGTAAAATCACTGTATGAAAGTTCAAATCAAAAATTCTGATCATTTTCCGTTGATTTAATGTTTTGGCCATTGATGTTTTTGTTGAAAATCCGATGTGAGAGCGCTACTTAGCAAAATTTCTATCAAAAGTGTAAACCGACGAAATTATTGGCACCAAAATGGGTTCAGACTGGCCGGCAATAGTCATATTTGGATTGTACGGAAAAAATTGAGTCGATATAGGCTCAAAAACTGTATTGTAAGTAGTGATTTTGAGGTTTCATGACGTTATTGTAGCAAAAATGTGAAATTTTGGTCGATTTTGGCCATATATTCACCCCTAACAGCTCAGTTTTGCACTTTAGAGCATTATAATATTGACCAAAATTGTAGCACTGGACGCCAGCAGTAAGATCCAGTCATCTGTTGACCAGTATAATTGCGATATAGTACAAATTTTTTGAATATTCTTCAATGTATTGATTTTATTCCCCTACAAACTACATAGCTCTCGGGGGAGTGGATTTGATTAGTAAAAGTATGTCGGAAAATGGCTTAAATTTATTTTTTCGGACCAAATTTTCGGATCAGCGGTTAGGAGCTGCAAATTTTAAAACATTTGGCATTTGGGCTACCCTAGTGTGCACGGTGCAATCGAAGCCAAAAAGATCTGTCTCAATTTTTTCGTATGCCTGAGTCAACCAGGGCACCAGTTCGGACAACATGCAAATCACGTTTCGTGCTAAATCAGTTCCCTACGAAAAGAAAAACACTCACACATACACGGCGAATTGCAACAAACGAGAATAACGACAAAAATGTTTAATAACAAAATTATAATATTTATTATCCCGGGATGAACAGACGGCTAATAAAAACCCAGTGAATCAATGCAATGTAGCGCGCGAGTGAGAACGCAAGCGAACGTTGATTGCACGAAGAGAATATGTCTTTCAATTAGTAGACGCAAACCAGAAATGAAATTCTATGCACAAGTTAGCTACAGAACGCAATAAACGCGTTTCACTTTGTTCGTTAAGCCTATCGATTGATGATTTTTCACATGCAAAGTTCAACTTAATTTGCATCGCCGTCTCCGTCTCCGCATTCGGAGTTTTGCGGTGATGATGCAGGGAATATTTGCGAGTAAAATTTACAACTATATACAGTTGGATACAACTACCAGTGAGTGCAAGCATTTGCGCTGAGTCGGGGGGGTTTGTCATACGGAATCCCCAGCGAGAAAGAGAGCGGGCTCAGCTCTCCGATTAAAATTTTGTTTTATTATAATTTATAGTAAAAAGGCACAAAATGCGATAGCTGCTGTAGGAATCAATGTCGGTCTTGTAATCAGCTGCACTTCTGAGAATGCGAAAAGTGTTTCTGAACATGAAACACTGGCTGAACACGAGATTGTCAGTCTCAGAAACAAACATGTTCAAATCACTATAATCGCCCGAAATCAGTTCACTTATTAAATTTATTTTGAAAAAAAAAACCATACCCAGAAAAAAAACTGCGCAAACAATTTGCATGTATTTGATATTCCTTTTTCGTTCGTTCATCAACAGCTGCCTATAAATGCAATCAGAGCACATAGCCTCTGTAAGATAGCTGTGTCAAATTCGAAACGAAATTTGCGAAGATATTCGGAAAATTTACCAAACGAAAAATTGTTGGCGTGAAAATTGGACCACGACAAAACAAAACAAAAAACAATTTAAAAACTATGGATCAGAATGACATAGGTATTTTGCACGATTTTTTACGCTCGCACTTAACACTTTAATAACACGGATTTTGGTTTCAATATCTGGATTAGAATCTAAAATAAATCTATCTTTGCACTATGAAACGCCTTCCGTTGACATTTTGCATTTTGATTGAAATGTTTTTGTTTTTTTGTAGATTTGAGAGTTTTTTTTAATTTAATCTAACACATCATGACAAGCCGACGAAAACGCTTTGTTATTTATTTATTTTTGGCAACATTAAAACACTTGTAAAATGTCTAGTCTAGTATTTCGCTAATTTTTGAGATTAACATGTTTTTATCTCGACTTAGTTCAGTGTTTAACGTTTGTATTAACTTAATTTGATTTTTCATCGTTTATATTCATTTCAGCCAATCATTCAGTGAGTGAGTCGGATAAGTCTTTGAACATCAGTGACGTCAGTAAGTGTCCCAATACCTTTTAGCCTAATATCTTGACTCGCAACGGTGTTTGCTTGCCATTTGGCAAGCGATACATTTTTATTTCATTTCAAAAATTTGACCGAATGCAAAATGAAAAAATTTCACAGCAATGCGGCGATCGCTGCATACTTAGAATTTACATGTTTCTGTCACCTCATTCGTATCGTTTGGAAAATGAGATGAGAAACGAAAATGATGGCTTTTCTCTTCTTTGCGTCAAATTGAACTGCGCAGTCGAATTTAATGGCTAAAATATAAAAATAAATAGGTACCAAATTGCTGGCCACCAGTGTCAATTACATGACTTCCACTATAAAATCGTAATAATATTCGCGCGCGCGCGCGTGTGTGTGTGTGTCTCAGCACAATGATTGTGTTCACATATTTTTCATTTTGGCAAGCGATAGATGGTTTTTCGTAGAATAATATGTGATGTGGCGCAGAGAATGTCGAGGATCGATTTAACGCTGTCCAGAGCCATTTGGACCCTGATCTATACACATCTTGTATGTGTGATTCTGTGATGTTTTATCAAAATTCAATAACATACGTTGCGATGAACGCTCTCCGTTCGCTCACTCGCTCGCCTTTTGCAAATGAACTGTATATGTTTAAAAAGTCATAAATCAGAATTTTCAGCAAACAAACGCCAATGATTCACACGGTCAGGAGCGTTGAAATGCGAAAAACGATTTACATTCACCATATTCTAAAAAAACAGATTATCAATTTTCCACACGAATGAAAAACGAAAAAATGAAAATTGGAATAAGGACAATGTACGTACACAGATCACGCCTATATCAAATAAAACAAAACACAGCGCGGAAGAAAAATAAAAGAAGAAAAAGTTTGTCAGAACAGGCGTATTTGTTTGCTTAAATTGATGTCTATTACTGCTCAGTTTTTAGCTATGGAAACAATGTCAATGTTTAATTTTGACCAGCCGAGCTTCAACTATTGGAATGTAAACATATATTTTCCCAATGAGATATTGAAAATTAATTACAATGGCAGTGCGATTGAAATGCAAAGCAAAGAGAGTGAAGAAAGCAATAGCCAAACAAAAAAAAACACTGAAACGATTCAATTTCATTAAAATGTGGTTTTTGGCATTTTCAATATTCGCTAAATTTATCCTTTCGTCGATGGACGTATGAACCAATTCAAGAGCATTGAAAGCCGCATCAGCTCATTTTACTGTCGCTGTCTGCTGACTGAACAATAACCGACTTTGCAAAACACGCTTTTGCTCACACAAAATGACCAGCTGTTTGAACTACTCAGTCAATATTTTGGATATGTGAGAGTGCGAACTTTCGTACGTATGCCTATTTATACGTATCCAACGTAAATGAAATTTTGAAGGAAATGCTCTCGCTTCTTTTTGTGTACATTGAAAAATCGCTACGCATTTTTCACTATTCTCGCCTTTCGTTCGCTTTTTCGTTGTCTTTCGTTCACATCACAAATATGTAGATTTATAAATAGAACATTAGGAGTGTGTTCAACGTCTTGTGAGCTTACGTTCGTCAGCAGCAGCAGTAGCAGCCGCAGCATTGTTGTTGCTCAGTCGTTGTTACAATATCGGTACGTAATGTACAGCAAACAGTAATCAGAAGAGGAAAGAAAAGAAGAAGAAGAAAAATTCGCTAAATTATAAAACGTGCCCAGTTTCTAATTAGGCTAATCCACTTGTTAGAACGGATTCATATTGTTATTAATTGATATTGAGATCCGAGAAAAGGGATTTTCAATTTGTGTGTGCTTGAGATTTTTTGTTGTTCAATTTTTCATTTGAAAATCTGGTTTTTTCTTTTGCGCTACAGTTAACGCTATCCGAGATACAGATCCCTGTGCAGGGGGTATATTTAATAGTGGATCACAACAATCACCTAATACTCAGATAAATAACGACAAGACCACCACTGCAATGACATCCAGGAGCAATCATCATGGTGCACGTGCTCCTTCCAACAGCCCCTACCCGAATGCTTTTGTAAAAATTACAGAGCAACCAGCGCCGAAAGCGTTACGGTTCCGATACGAATGTGAGGGTAGATCAGCTGGTTCGATACCAGGTGCAAGCTCAACTCCAGACAATAAAACTTATCCAGGCATTCAGGTGGTGAACTATCGTGGTCGTGCTGTTGTTGTCGTATCTTGTGTCACAAAAGATAAACCATATCGGTGAGTCACATTTGGCTGTTTGGCAACACACAAACAAGATGCTTATTCTTGGGTTTCTTCTCTATTACAGGGCACATCCACATAAACTTGTCGGAAAGGACATTTGCAGTAAAGGCGTGTGCACCCTCGAA
This sequence comes from Sitodiplosis mosellana, assembly GCF_009176505.1. Taxonomy (NCBI): domain Eukaryota; kingdom Metazoa; phylum Arthropoda; class Insecta; order Diptera; family Cecidomyiidae; genus Sitodiplosis; species Sitodiplosis mosellana. The sequence continues at coordinate 45,943 of NW_022601274.1, forward strand.
ATCAACAATGAAACCATGACTGCAACATTCGCCAATTTGGGCATTCAATGTGTTAAGAAAAAGGATATTGAGGAATCGCTGAAAGAACGGGAGAAAATCCGAGTTGATCCATTCAGAAGTAAATTTGATTCAATTCTGTCATATGTTCCCATAGCGCTTTGTAACACTGTTTTTTTCTGATTGCAGAGGGATTTGGCCATGCTTCTCAGCCATCAAGCATTGATTTGAATGCAGTTCGATTGTGCTTTCAAGTTTTCCTGAAAGATCCCGACGGGCATAATTTTAATATTCCGCTTGAGCCAGTCGTTTCGGAACCGATTTATGACAAAAAGGCCATGTCAGATCTTGTGATTTGCAAATTAAGTAAACCAAGCTGCAATGTAGCTGGTGGAGACGAGATAATTTTATTGTGCGAGAAGGTAAAAACAAGAAACAACATGATGATGATGCATCATCACCAGCTCGTTGCGCTTTTTGACGCAATTCAGAATTTTATTACTCATTTGTGTTTGCGGTTTACAGGTAGCAAAAGAAGATATTCAAGTGCGGTTCTTCGAAGAAAACCAAGGTGTAATCGTATGGGAAGGCTATGGTGATTTTCAACACACAAACGTTCATAAACAAGTGGCAATATCGTTTCGAACTCCAAAATATAAAACACTTGATATCGAGCAACCCGTCAAGGTGAGTGTCGTTTTTTAATAGAACTAATCAGATACAAAATCTCTCTGATTCACCGGAATTGAACAAGAACAAAATTTTGAATTTCAGTGCTTCATACAGTTGCGTCGACCATCCGATAATGCGACAAGTGATGCTTTACCATTCGAATATCTTCCTTTGGATTCAGGTAGGCGTTCATTGATAGAGTTACGCAAGGGATTAAAGGTGAAGGGTAATTTTGAGGCATTAAGCCGATATTTTACATCCGATGGCTACATCGATCCAACAAAGATCGCAAATGGAATCAGCGTCGATGCAGATGTAGATGATGGTTGCGTTCAACGGAAGAAACCTTGTGTCGAAAACTATTTGAAAGAAGCTATAATCGTTGATGATATAAATATGGTTGATAGTACGGAGAAAACATCGGAATGGCTTGAAAAAACGGAATTCAGTATTTTGAATGATGAACTCGCTACAGCAGCTGACACCCCACTTACGAACAATACGTTCGATTATGATACCGTCACCGCAAGTCCGGTGGTGTCACGCATCGAAGATTGCCGAAACATGTTGGCGCAGAGTGAGAATTCTGGCGAAGAAGACGAAGATAAAACTCTTAACGAATTGCTCGAACAAGTGGCCGAGTTGGATGAAATCTACTCCGGGTATCAAATGAAACGGAACGTAAAATTAGAAGAAACTAAGCAAGGATATGGAAATGATATGAGCTTTGATTTTGACGATACAGCCACGTATACTAGTTTACAAAGAGCTTTCAAGAATCCGATTCCGATAAGTGACCCTGACCCACAGCCACGGTCTTACAATGTCGATTATGACACAGTTGAGCCAATTATAAATCCATTGGCTCCGGTGATAGATATAAGTCCAGTTCGGCGTATTGAGAATGTAGTTGAGGAGGAAAAACTTCCACCGTTGCCACCGAAGCGACTTCGGAAAATTACCGCAGAGAATACAGAGTACAATGCTAATTTGTTACCACCATCACCCAGCATAAAAGAGCCCAATAACGATTCCGACGAACCTCAAATCATCATCAAACGCTCTCCAGACTCTCGTTCACCAGCATCCAGTACAAACAACTCAGCACAGTCGTCACCGCAGAAGAAGCAAGGCTTTTTCTCTCGCATCTTTCGACGAAAGAGTAAATGCGATATTGGTTCGAATTGTAACACGGACACAAAGAATTCGCCGAATTTGTCGCGCGAATCGAGTTTCAATAATTTTGAAGGATTCGACCGAAACCGTTTGTCCACTCGGTCTTTCCGAACGCCACAGTCACCGTCAAAGAAAAGCAAACCCGTTGGCAGAAGTGTGAGTTCAGTTTCTGGCAAACGACCACACCTGACTGCCGATGTGGTGCACATACCTTTGAAAGGTCTCAGCTCAGACTCGTTGCCGATGCGCAGCGGCAGCGGTAACATCATAATGCCCGAACATTATTCTAGCAATTTCACTTTAAGCAATAATTTGGATCGAAAGACCGTAAGTGCACTGCAGTTGGCCGACATCCCCATCCAAGATGGTAACATGGAATTAGTGGCTATCGCAGATGCACAAAGCTTACGCAATCTGTGTGAAGGCCAGTATGGCGTTAAATTAGATGCTGATGTTGACTTGTCAGAAGCCGAACATTTTGCCCTGTACACATCGGTAGCTCCAACGGCGACTCAAAGTGAATTTGACGATATGTCCGCATTTTATGCACCGGTTGAGGCGGCCGAAGTTGTGCCCAACACCGAAATCGCTAAGCGGCTGGCAATGAACTACCAAACAAAGGATTAATGACTACATTTCGAGCAACTAAACCATATTCAATCCTAATTTCAGTCTTTATTTATTTAATTTCACAGTACAAGTCGTTACATCCAAATTTGGACCCATAACATTATAATTTATTATTTATTTTTTCCCTATTTATTTACAGAATTTATTTTGTAAACACTTTTTTCGTTTGATTTATCAATTGCTTGTTTTTTATTTTTTTTTTTCGTTTTGTTTTAGACAAAGTTCAGTTGAAACGTAAGCGTTTAAGAACTGGAAATGATGTAAATTTATTTGACATTTCACCGCATGACGGTCGTAAGTTTTCGTTAATTTTTCGCTATTTATTTTCTATCATTTTATCTTCATTGGTGATGGGTAGTGGGTATAATTCGCTGAGAGTCTTTTTTCTCGAAATTGTTAATATTTAATTTGTTATTCAATTGTTTCATCGTTTGTTTTACCATTCATTGAAATTCTTGTTGAGTTCCAAATGCTTCTCCAGATTGGTTGATGCTCACAAAAGTGCTCTTCAAGTTCACTCTGTACCAAAAGATATCACTGAAATGTTTTCTGTTCTCTTTGATCGAATCATCATCATTCATCGAGTGATGTGTAACCCGCCATTTGCCTTTGCTGTAGGTTTATAAGTTAAATTTCTAGTCCAGTTATACTCATATTTATTTTTAAACGTTGGAAACAATGCATCCGTGGTGAAGGTGCTCACAATTTTACATTCATACGGCATCTGTTTCACGTTTTGAGTTTTCTAGTCAAAAATTATTGTGTAATATTTCCAAATGATTACATGCATCATGAAGAAATGCATTTACCAAGTATCAAAAGAAAGAGAGAGAGAGAAAAAATCAACAATGTTAAAAATGCAATCAATATTTTGTTTTATCTAATTGGAATTTATTAGTTTTATGTATGGTAAATGGTGACAGGAGGAATTTTTGTTTCGATTATAACTCATATGTTAGATATGGCAAAAAAAGAATGTTGAAATTTTTGTTGAAATTTCTATTGCGAATTTAAAAGTGTAGACGATAATATAATCAAAATGGACTTCGGTTGGAAAGGACTAAAAGGAAATTAAATACGTAGAAAAAAAGAACATTTTATTGATCTTTGTTAATGTTTGTCAAGTTATTAACGATTATACACTTATGGAAAATGTTAAACAACACGAAATGCTTAACCAAAAAAAACAACAACAAATTATTATGTAAACTGTCCTTTTAACCCCCCCAAAAAAATCTGAACATTTCGAATAAATGCAAAGAGATTGAGAATCGATTGTCGCTGTGAATTTTCATTCTGCTCAAGTTTCTTTCTTCTTTGTAGCAAAAAGGAAATTTTCAATTCTTAAAATGTTTAGCCTTAAGCGAAACGATGACCAGCGTGTAACTAAACGCTGCAAACGGGTGAGCATTTATTGGTGAGCTTCAATAAATGTGTGTGATTTGATTCTAACACCCTATTAATTTCGTGTTTATTTTTTATATCGTTTAATTTTGTACTAGTTCACTCATGTTCTGCCTGAAAAAAAAACTCATCATCATTCGCCCACAATCATTTTGAACATTTTTTTTCAAGTCATTTTTGCTTATTTAATTCGCTTGGGTTTTTGGAATAGATATGTTTTTGTTTGTTTTTTTATGTTTTGAACATTGTACTTGGAAATCATTTGATTAATCTTCATTTTTTGTCTTCTCATTTTTTTTCTCCCTTCAAAGGATGGCTGCAACAGCAGAACAACGTAAATTATCTACTTTTGCCGGATACGGCCGTCAAACAGGAACCCATATCTCCGAACTACGCAAGTACAAGCCCGACACCACCACCACCTCAACGATACACGCCGTCACCGAACCCATTACATCCTGCATCAGTTTCACCGAACATTCCAATTCAGGGCATTCCACAACAGTCACATTTCGATATGATGGGCGGCTACATTCCGTCCGTATCACCGTTACAAAACACAAACATTCTCAATCAACAGCAATATCAAACGCAACCGAATCAAAATCAGTTCAACATCCCAAACACAAGTTTGGTCAATGCAGCCGTTAATTTTCTCAACAACAACCCAAATCAGACCAATCAAACCGATCAAAGGAACCTTGGAAACATTTTGGCGAATAATAACCTAGACAATATAAATCAATTGGACAACAATGAAAATGTGCTGGACAATGTCAGCGGCATGAATATCAGCAGTTTATTGGATTTGGATAGCCAACAACAAATCAACACCAACGAGTTGGGATTATCGAACGATCTGCTCAATGATTTGCTCAAAAATATCGGCAACAGCGATACTGGCACAAATCAAGGCATCACACAAATGACCATCAATACAATACAGACCAATACATTTGAAGCGGACGAAGAGAACATGACCGATAGTTTTAAGCAAATCTCAATCGAATGATTTCATTTTTATTTTGTTTTGTTGTTGTTTAGCCATTTAAAAGAAAAAAAAAGAGAACACATTTTAAGTTACCAATAAAAATTCTATTGCACACCATTTTGATAAGAAAATCCATTTTTTTCCTTGAAGAAATTTGTCGTTTTATTTTTTTATCTTCTTCTTCTTCTTCAATCCATAAATTCCTTTACTTATCGTTAAGCAAACAATTTGTATACAGCGCCAAAAACTTGCATTTCAAAAGTGACGTTGAAAACTTTCATGGCGCTAATCCAGGGGGCGCTGCGGTAAATGAAAAGTATTTTTGTTCACAAGCAAACACACACAATACATTCTATTGACTTTTACGAGTCACAGTCACTATAAGTTTTTGTGTGCAAGCGAAAAAGTGTGTCTGCTAAAGCTGAAAATTTTCCAGTATTACAAAGTATTTTGCTTTTTGCCAACGTAAACGTTGAATTTTGATCGACAATCAGCGATGTCTGACCAGAACAACGAAGAACCAAACAAAAATCCGGTCGATTTAAATGAAACAAATGAAGACGGCGAAATATTAACATTGTCCGATCTGCTCAATGAACAACGCGAAATAGACGAGGTAAGTAGTGAGCACGGCTCATTTTAATACTTTAATCAATCAAAATTAGTTGAAATGGAAATGAAATTCACGGTAGATATTGTGTGTTTGATGTATTTTATCAGGATGTCGTTGCTGTGTTGGGTGGATCGGATGAAAATCATTGCACGTACTCTCAAGTATGTATTCAAACTGCGTATTTAAATCACGATCAATGTTCCGACCATATCAAATATTTTTCCGTTTGGCTTTTAGGGATATATTAAAAGACAGGCGCTTTATGCATGTTTAACATGCGTCCCAGAATCAAAAGACAAGCCAGAAAAGCGAGCTGGCGTATGCTTAGCATGCAGTTACAAATGTCACGATGGTCACGACTTGGTCGAGCTGTACACAAAGCGAAATTTTCGGTGCGATTGTGGTACATCCAAAATATTGGCGATCCGCTGCAAATTGGAAGCCAACAAAATGGAGGACAACGACAAAAATACATACAATCAAAACTTTTCGGGCGTTTATTGTACGTGCCATCGACCATATCCGGACGAAAATGATGATGTCCAAGACGAAATGATTCAGTGTGTTTTTTGTGAAGACTGGTAAGTGTTAACTCATCCATATGAGTCGTACTATCGCATACGATGGCGAATTGAGAATACTCTACTAAAATTATTTCATTTCAATTTGCAGGTTCCATTCAAGACATTTGGATGCAAAAGTACCAGATGCCAATGCATTTGATGAGATGATTTGTGATTCCTGTACGTTAAAAAATGATTTTCTAAACTTCTATAGCGGCTATTGCATCACACCGTCGGACGATGCTGCGGCCGACACAACGATCAATACCAGTGATGATCTGAATGTGACCGACAGTGAAGTGGCTAGCACGGCACCGGAAAAGGGATTGGCCGAAACTTTGGAGAAGAAAGACGCAAACCTGAATGCTGAAATCGATCAGTGCTACAAAGGTATCATCGAAATCAATAAAAATAACGTTCAATCCGATAATTCCACAAACAAACGGTCTTCGGCGGATACAAACGATGACATTCCACCGGGTAAGAAGGCCAAGTTAGATGATGAGGCGACCGCCTCATCGAGCAGCAGTGATGTTTGTCGGAAGCCAACTTTTGCACTATTCAAATTCACTGGCGCTTCGTTTTGGCAATTGGAATGGCGATCCAAACTGTGCAAATGCTCAAAATGTCTGGACATGTACAAGCAAAACGACGTTGAATTTTTGCTCGACGACGAGGACACCGTGCACGCATATCAAGAGAAAGGAAAGGCGAAAGCAGAAAACCGTACTACCTCCATCCATGACGAAACGATGCGCGCACTCTCCGGTATGGATCGTGTTCAACAAATCGAAGCGGTTATGGCATACAATAAATTGAAGAAGAAGTTGACCGAGTTCTTGACCTCGTTTGTAAGTAGTGAACAGGTGGTCACCGCTAAGGATGTTGACACATTCTTCCAAACCATGGGCAAGAAAGAATGAAGTGGATGAAGTGTGATTGAACGGTTAATCGATTTGGCGCACATTGCGCGTATAATACAATGCCAGCAACAAGTATTTTTTTAAATTCAGATAAGATAATTGATTTCGAAGGGATTTTTCAAAAATAATAAATAAATGATTGATCTAAAACAACAAATTAAGTCCTAAACAAAATGTGGCAGATATATAAGCATTGTTTTTCTATGTACTCAAAAAAAATATTATGGAAAAAAACTGAATTCCTTTTTGTTAAACAAATAATAAATATTCAAACAGCATAAATTTAATCTCATAACAATAATATATTGGTTTTTATTGTACGTGCTTCCTCTACACAAGGATGGGGAAATTGTATAATATGTATAAGTTGCAATGTATGATTTTCGTTTTGTGATTTCTCCTGTTTCATTTTATTGTGTGTGGGATATTGAACTCTTGGTTTCAATTGATTGATTTTTTTTGTTTTTGTTCGTTTGAATTGAGACATTGGTTGCCAATCTCTTTTTACAATTTACAAACGGCGGTTGCCTCCTCTTTTTCTTCCAAAAGTTCGGCAGCGGTGACGTCGAATTTGCTGCGAGCAAAATCATCGACAGACAATCCTTGGACGATTTTCCATTGATGGTTTTCGATTGTCACTGGGAATGAGAAAACAATGTCCTTAGCGATGCCATAGCTTCCATCGGATACGACTCCCATCGATACCCATTTTCCTTTTTCGGTACCGTTCCACCTGGAATGGTAACAACGTTAGGTTAGCGTATAAATTACAGTATTTTATGATAAGTAGCCAATTGAACTCCTTTTCAACACATACCAATCGTGCATATGGTCAGTGGCGGCCTTAGCTGCCGACATAGCTGATGACATTTTTCGTGCGGCGATGACAGCTGCTCCTCTCTTTTGGATGATTGTTACGAAATCGGTCTGGAAATCGGATTATTGTTAGTTTTCATTTAAATTTCTAGTGTTTTCTGTCAAGTACAGACGGAGTGAATAATACCTGCAAGTAGTTGTTGTCACCAATGGCATCGTATACGGATTTTTCCGCATTGCCAACTTTGACTGTGGCGTGTTTCACGTCTGGGAATTGAGTAGCCGAATGGTTGCCCCAAATGATGACATTCTTAACGTTTTCAACTGGAACCCCGACTTTGGCTGCAACATGAGCTTGAGCACGGTTTTGATCCAATCGGGTCATTGCTGTGAAGTTTTCACGTGGGATCGATGGTGCATAGTGCGAGCAAATGAAAGCGTTTGTATTGGCTGGGTTTCCGACAACCAAAACTTTAACGTCTTTCTTGGCATATTTATCAAGGGCTTCACCTTGCACCTTGAAGATCTTTACATTGGCTGAAAGCAAATCTTTACGTTCCATACCCTCTTTGCGTGGCATAGCACCGACCAAGAATGCGGCCGAAACATCTTTGAATGCAACATTTGGATCAGCTGTTGGGATGACCTGACGCAACAAGGGTAAGGCACAGTCGGCTAATTCCATGACAACACCCTCCAAGACACCCATCATTGGTGGAATGTCCAACAAATGCAAGATCAATGGTTGGTCACGTCCAAACACATCACCCTTAGCAATCATGTATAAAATCGAGTAGGCAATCTGACCGGCAGCGCCAGTAACAACAACACGGATTGGTTCAGCCTGAAAATTGATAAAACAAACAACGCGGTCATTTGAGTGTCATTCACTAATATCTCTAATTTGTCAAAAAATTTCAGTATATAAGAGAGTCCTGTCGTCGACCAAGTCAAGAAAAAAAAACGTCTGAAAATAAACACTTCAAAATGAAATGAGCACGGCGAGTAGTGTGCATGTGTGTATGTGTGTGTTTGCGTGCAGGAAAATGCCGCTAATCACAATCCCGTCGGAGACCCCAACAGAAATAGTATTTTTAGTTCTGGCAACAACAACAGTACGTCATCGTCAACAGATAACCGAAAATGTGTAGTAGTTATGCTTTTATTATATTTCAATATTTTCTTTTCATTCCCCACGTTTGCATGGCTTATCGCTATTGGAAGGTGTCTTCATTACGTAACTGATATGGAAATTGATAAGTTTGGCAGAAATGGTGCTAAATTTTTTTTCACTCCAATTACGAAAATCGCAATTTGGACCGCATTTTTGACATTTTGTACTTTCTAAAGGTCATTTGAACTAGCCGCAATTCGCCATTACATTGGTTTATCACAATTCCAATAAGAATTTAACATGAAATTTCCTGCATCCAATTGAAACGCAATACTATTTTATTACGATAAACTGGGCATGAATTCATTATGAAAATATTAAATCTACGTTGCATATAAAATATCTAACCTAATGACTGATTGGTCTTATTGAAATAATTAAAAAGAATAAATTCAATGGAATGTAATTTGCTCACCATTTTAAATGTGTTTTAGAAGATTGTTTCGGATTTTTTCCACGACACTTGATGCTTGTACGACAATCGCCAAAGAACTGAGCGTATAGAATATGACACAACTGGATTTGAATTAACGTCGGAATAAACGTATCTGGAGTAATGTTTGTTGGCATACATTTGTGTGTGCCGTGTATACGTGCATGGTGTGCGACGCTGTTCAGTGCGATTTACCCACACAATGTGGCACGGTGGAGTTGTATGCGGGACTTTGCAATATTAAACACATTATCGTACGATTCGCCAAATCTGATGCGAACTGAATGATAAAAACTTTGTGAGTGGCAACCAAAACAACGAAACTGTGTGAATTTTGCGAATGGAAATGCGCGTTACTGTTTGAAAACAATACATACTGAGAGATTTCGCACTGAATGCGAGAGAGCAAGCGGCAAATAAAGCCAAATGGTAAACGAAACTAATACAAAATTATGTTGCGTCGTAAGTTGCTTGGCAAACATTACCGTTTGTTTCATAACAATGCGATTTGCAACGAATGAAAAAAAATTCTCCCTATAAAAAGGTTAGAAAGTGGCATTAAAAGCCCTATAAATAATATCGTCAGCAGTATTTTTCTTTTTTTTTTCTTTCCAAAAGAAAATATTCATCATAAATAAATAAATAATAATGTTTAAATTATTGTAAACTTGCGCATTGTGAAAATACGTATCAAATGTCTCGCAACCTGAGAGACAATTAAGTAATCATGTAGACATAACTATTGCGAAAGGCAAATAATTTTCATAAAGTAGTGACCATTGCATTTCATAGAGAATGTGCCGATTGATTTCAATAATTGAAACACGATGTGTCACTGCATAAAATTTGAATAAAAATTTGGTGAACGTGTTTCAAACCAAAATAATCGCAGTATATTTTGTTTGTTTCGAACAGTTTGTGTGCTACGTTGACAGGCTGTTATACTGGTACTGATCGAATCACACACGCGATCACAATACGCACACATACATACACACGGAGAGAGAGAGAGAGAGAGAGAGAGAGAGAGAGACGTCGTGTTTGACACATGAAAAATCAGCCAGTGACGTGTGTGTAGATGTGAATCGGAAGCTGACAGTGTGTTGATGTTTTTTGTAAGCAGTACAGCAGCAGAGCACAGCACAGCACAGTACAGCAAATACAAATAAACTGTGTTGGTTCGCAGAAGGGAAAAAACAGTTCAGTGTAAAGGAAAATTTTGTTACGAGCGAGAGAACGAGAGGAGTGTGAAAAAGTCATTGTGTAAAATTGAATCGTAATTTTCATTTTTTCAATCTGCGATAAATCGTGAATAGTTTGGAAAAAAGCAAGTGTAAAGGATATGAAAATCGTGTAGTAAGTGAATTTTGTGACCATATGCGAAAATAAGCCACGAAAAACGTAGTTAAAATCTGCACAGAAAAGAAACTACTTTAGTCATGGTCGCCATATTTTATTTTTTCGTCTTTCTTTTGTCACTTCGTCGTCGTCTTTCGTTTTTACAGTTTTGCCACAAAGAACATTTTTTCTGCGTTTCAATTTTTTTTTTTTTTCTGCAAATGGTACAACGGAAGAGAATAATCAGTTTTTTTTTATAAATTTCGGACCGAAAAAAATAAATAAATTCAAGTGAAACGTTTGCCATTGCTGAGAAAGTGTTTCGCAATCACCTTGAATTTCGAAATTTCCCATTCATTTGATGCATGCGTATGTGTATTTGGCGAACGACGTCGATATGATTAAATTATGTTGCAGCCAAATCATATTTTTCATGAAATTTTCCATATTTTTCCGCAATTCTTCGTATATATTGATTTCGAGAATTCGTTCTATGTGAATGCGAAGTGATTAAGCACTTTTTTATTTTCTATTTTGACACATTTATGCAAATTAGTCATTCACTAATGTGTTCTTTTCTTTACCTTTGTCTCGTCCATTTACAGTGCGTAGCTGAAAGCAGTCGATGTCATAACCTATGACAAACTGCTACCCCAAAATTTATCTTTAGGTTTTTCTTTTTTTTCTATTCTACATCTGTAAGTGTAAGAAATTAAGGTACGTTGGTTTTGTTGGTTCAGTTTAAACTTTTTCGCTCTGCACTCATTGTTGTGTGCCGTCGTCGTCATGCATTTATGTCTAAAGTTTTATTTTCCACATTTTTGTCCGGATAGATGGGTGACGTTGATCCAGAAACATTGCTGGAATGGCTTTCTATGAGTCAAGGCGATGAGCGTGACATGCAATTGATTGCTTTAGAGCAACTTTGCATGCTATTGCTAATGTCTGACAATGTTGATCGGTAAGCAAAACAGAAAAACCAATAAATTTTCACAGTGTTTCTTTCCTGCCATGCTAGCTGCTCGATAGCCAATTAACGATTTCTTTGTTCGTGTGTCTCCAAATATAATTAAACAGTTGCTTTGAGAATTGTCCACCGCGCACATTCGTTCCAGCCTTGTGTAAAATATTCCTTGATGAATTAGCACCCGAAAATGTGCTCGAAGTGACGGCCAGAGCAATCACCTACTATTTGGATGTGTCAGCTGAATGTACGCGTCGTATCGTGGCAATCGACGGAGCGATTCGTGCGATTTGCAATCGATTGATTGTGGCCGATTTGACTAGCCGAACAAGTCGTGATTTAGCTGAACAATGCATCAAAGTTTTAGAATTAGTGTGCACCCGAGAAGCGGGCGCTGTTTTTGAAGGTGGCGGCCTCAATTCCGTGCTATCATTCATTCGAGACTGCGGCTCACAGGTTCACAAAGATACACTTCATTCGGCTATGTCCGTCGTTTCACGCTTGTGTACAAAGGTCGAACCGCAGAGTGCAACGATCAATGAGTATGTAGAAAGTTTGAGCAAATTGCTACAGCACGAAGATCCAATGGTGGCTGACGGCGCACTGAAATGCTTTGCATCGGTTGCAGATAGATTTATACGAAAAGGGGTTGACCCACAGCCATTGGCTGAACATGGTAAGATTTCATCGGTTTTATCTTACGAAACTTCTTTCACTCACATTTCTCGTGTATTTCAAATGGTGTTTTGCAGGATTAGTTAAAGAATTACTCAAACGGTTAAGTAACGCGGCTGGTCAAACAGCTCCGTCAACATCGGCAGGTAGTACACAGGAATCAGCTGCCGCCTCGTTGACACCAAAATCACAAACAGTTCCTGAAAATGGCCGATCGGTTCAATCGATTTCAACAACGATTTCGCTGCTATCAACACTTTGCCGTGGCTCACCGAGCATTACACATGTATGTTTCAATAACGGCATTGCCTATTTTTCTCAGTACAATGAAAATATTTACGATTTTTACTTAATTCATTCTCACAGGATTTGCTACGTTCAAATTTGCGTGAAGCAATGGAACGCGCGCTGAAAGGCGATGAACGATGCATTCTGGATTGCATGCGCTTAGCTGATCTATTGCTTATGCTTTTATTCGAGGGAAGAGAAGCATTAAGCCGTGTCGGTTATTCATCACAAAGTCAATACACAACACGTGTACGACGTACAGATTCGACTCACGAACGGACGCATCGTCAACTGATCGATTGCATTCGAAGCAAAGATAGCGAGGCATTAATTGAAGCCATTGAAATGGGTGGCATTGATGTAAATTGCATGGATGATGTTGGTCAAACGCTACTGAATTGGGCATCCGCATTCGGTACATTCGAAATGGTGGAATATCTGTGCGAAAAGGGGGCCGATGTGAACAAAGGTCAACGCAGTTCATCGTTACATTACGCTGCATGTTTTGGTCGACCGAGCATTGCAAAGATACTGCTCAAACATGGAGCCAATCCGGATTTGCGTGATGAAGATGGAAAAACACCGTTAGACAAAGCACGCGAACGCGTCGATGAGGGTCATCGTGAGGTGGCTTCAATTTTGCAATCGCCAGGCGAATGGATGTCTGCCGGACGATCTGATCAAAAGTACAATGCATACGATGGCACCAGTGAACCACGTGGCGATTCCGAAATGGCGCCCGTTTATCTAAAGTTTTTCTTGCCATTGTTCTGCAAGACATTTCAAGGCACCATGCTAGGCAGCATTCGAAAATCGAGTTTAGGTAACATCTCTCATCTTTCATAGGAACTTAGTGGATCGTATTAATTATTTGTGTATTCCCTAAAATAGGATTAATTAAAAAGATGATACAATACGCGCAGCCCGATCTTTTAACGCAGCTATGCTCTGCCCAACGGGAGAATCTCGGCATTCTACTTGTAGAGGTTGTTGCTAATGTTCTTGATGTTGAAGTAAGTTTGAACTGAAATACGATATTAGTTAGAAAATGAAATTCTCCAAAAATAAAAATTATCAGACTCAATATTTTCGGTTTTAATCTCGATCTATAATTAATTGTTTTACAAATTAAAAGAATTATTGCTAAAAACAACTCGTATAAATCAAACAAAAATAAAAAAATTAGATCAGCGACAGTTGGCCTGAACAGCCGATAAACAATTTTTCCGGAACGTCCAAGATAAAGCCTTTGGTGAAACAACAACGTGCATTGAACGCACAACTTATTTTACCACCAAACAAAGTTTCGGTAAAAGAAAAAAGCAAATTATAATTTTCAGACCACAGATCAAAAGTTCATTGTGTTTTTACCTCTTTTCGAAAAATGTTTTTAATTCAAAAAACGAAATTAAAAAAAAAAACGAACCGAAAGTACCGGTCGTGTTTGTAATACATTTTTCATGCCCATTTTTTGTTCGTCTAACACAGTGAATTTCCTCTAATCGAATATTTTGCCTGCGCTTTTGATATGATAACTAAATTGTTTATTTTTGTTGATTTATGACTCTCATTGAAAATACACATATTTGCCAATTGAACCGAATGACGGCAATACATGTATGCATATATATGCAATTCGTTACATTCATTTTTTCGATCGATTTCTCGCATAGTCACGGTGCCTACAGTGCCCGACTATATACCGGTTATAAATTAAATGGCAAATATTTGAGTTTTGAATGTGTTGCTTTATCTTTTTGTTTTGTTAAACAACTTTCCCGTTGGTTGCATTTTGTTTAATCAATAATAAAATAATGGAGTTACTGCACACTGTAATCGCATCATACATTGCGTTATCACATGAATTACATATTGATAAGTGGCAATCGAAAACATTTATTTTTAAAATTGTTTATTTACAAAAAAAACAAACAAACAGGATGACGAAGACGGACATTTTGTTGTGCTTAACATACTCGAGGAGATTATGCTGAAAACCGGCAATGAGTTTTTGGATAATTTTGCACGGCTTGGAGTTTTCTCGAAAGTTCAAGCGTTGATGGATGATGAGTCCGAGAGCGAAAGTTCGGTCATAAAATCGCCAACCGATTCCGATTTGCCAGCACAATCATCATCACAGCCGTCCACATCAGGCGCCACAGACGAACCGAGTACAAAATGTAAGAAAAAATCGGATACAGTCCTACATTTATGTTGAATTAATTCAGAACAGAAGTTAAATTTGGCCCTAATTCGATTTCGTGTTGGCATTAAAGTAAAAATTCCATGCATATTTATCTGTGTTTTTTGTCAAGGCGACGATCATGCTGAAGATGCTAAGGAAATTCTACAGGGCAAGGCCTATCACTGGCACGAATGGAACATATGCCGAGGTCGAGATTGCTTGTACGTATGGTCGGATTCGGCAGCTTTAGAACTATCAAACGGTTCAAACGGATGGTTCCGTTTCATTCTTGATGGCAAATTGGCAACGATGTACTCAAGTGGCAGCCCAGAAAATGGAAACGACAATTCAGGTATGTCAAGCTCTAGATTTTTGCTTTGGTTTTGGATTGACCGGTATAACTTCGGTCCAGATAATCATGCCTTGGGCTCAATTTAATTTTTCGTCTATTTTAATTTTGCCATATGCATTTTATTTTGAATTAATTTACTCAATTTTTCTTTTTAAAAAATGGTTACGGCGGGAAAATGTGTAAACAATTCACGTTAGATTGTCCATTTTTGTTGTTTTCTTTCAACCAACCACTTTTATCATTCCGTGTGCCTCAAAAGAGGTTTTTCTCTCTCTCTTTCTCACACACACACACACACTCTCTTTTCTCACTCGTTCATATTGTGACAGTTGAATATCCCTTCGCATTTAGCTTTATTATGTCGTGTATGTCCCTAAAACCATTAAATGTATTGGTCTTCGTGTTTTTTTTTGTTTTTCTTTGTGAAAACGTTGATATTTTTGATCAAATCACATTCACATCATCATCATTAGCGTATCGTTCCATTGAGATTGACTTTCGATAAGGTTTGGTTATGGTAAAAATAGCATTCGAAACGGGTAATTTCATATAGAATGGTGATGGCTCTTCTAATTTTAATTTAAGTCAATAGTTTTTATTCCAAAGTAAAACTCTTTCAGCGACTTTCAAAGTGTTATCTTCATCATTTCTGAACAAAGCCACATAAATGCACAAAATTCACACAAAATATACGAAAAAAGTGTATTCGACGATGACTTTATCACCCATTCGTAGCAATACATCGCGTCCAATTAATACTATCTGGGTGTCACATCGTTTTAATCCTCCATCTATTCGTTTGTCTTTCGTCATTGGCTGTGAGGCCAGGAGACATGAATCATTTCGACCGCTTTTTAACCAACTTATTGTAAATGTACCTGATACTTTGTTCATATTTACATATTTGTGTATTTTTTTTATATTATTCTTAGGAAAAGGCCGAGCATTGGAATCTATAACAAGTGAAGGTGAGAACACTAAAGTCAAATAGAGAACAGAAAAAAATATGCGTCATTCGATCGATTTTTCTTCGGAATAATTGAAAATAGAAGAGAATTTACGCTAAAAAAACGATTTCTCGGTTTTCAAACGTGGAAATGAATGAAATGCTCTCTCTATTCTTACACGCGAAATATATATTAAATGTAGATAGTACAATTACGCACTACAGTGATGAATCTGGATCAGATGGTTTCTCTATGCGTTGTTAGGTTGCATTTGCATTTGAATTTTCATAATTCATAACATAATCACTTAAATTGTTAATTGTTTGATTTGCACGCCAAAGTTTTTTTTTCTTCCGTTGAATCAATCCTGCGAATGTAAATATTTCCCGTATATTTAGTAACAATATTTTCGCCCCCACTCCCCGGAAAATAACAAATATTGCACGAACTTAAGTTGTTAATTTAATTGATTTTTGATCAGTACAAATACTCTTTTTTTAGTTCGGAATTTGTTTTTTTAGGTTATTTTTTGTTATAATTCATAAGTAGCAGGTATTTTGCTTTTTCGAGGTATTGCGTTGATTTTATACATTTCAATTTTGAATCCGCATGTCTTTTGAGTCGAAAGATTCGAATTATCAATACTACGAAGAAATGAACGAGTCTCAAATATTTTCCAACTGCTCATTGTTTTCTATAGAAAATCGTGGTGAATTTTTGGAAAAACTGCAGCGAGCCCGAACCGGTGTACGCAGCGGAAGTGTGTCACAAAATATTCTGTCGTCTGTGAGTCCATTGCGATTGGTGGTGGGCAATTGGTTATTGAGCTGCCAAAAGGATGGTCAATTGCACATAAATAATACGGAGAGTCAACAAGTGACAATACTGCAGGATGAATTGCCCGGTTTCATATTTGAAAGTAACCGAGCTACAAAGCATACGTTCCGTGCCGAATCAAATCTCGGACCCGACTTTACGTCCGGTTGGTCAACACAACGGAAGAAGAAAGTCCGTTCGAAAACCGAAGCACAAAAGGTTCAAGTGAAACACAAGGCTCGTGATTTGTACAATCGTTATTTCAAAGCTGCACAAGCGGTTCCAAGAGGTGCTGTTGCTAAACTGTCACAAATCGTCACATTGATCGAACAATCGATGAGTGAACAATGCTCGTATCGCAGTCATCGGAATCGTACTAGCGATTGGCAAACGAAATTGCGTAATGCGTTCAACGATTTGGCAGAATTGTTACATGACGAAGATGGTGTTGTAAGTGCCTATGAAATGCATAGTTCAGGCTTAGTCCAAGCCCTGCTGACAGTGCTTTCTAAAAATGCATGGGAAAATGATATATCACGGAATAAAATCAATAAATTTCACAAGCAACGCGTGGCAATTTTCAAACAGTGCATTCTGAACAATGCGAAAAATGATACGGCTTCAATGCTGGTCCAAAAACTAGTGGCTGTTCTTGAAAGTACGGAAAAATTGCCCGTTTACGTGTACGATGGTCACGGCTCTGGATATGGTCTACAAATTCTGACAAAACGTTTGCGATTCCGTTTGGAACGTTCACCTTGCGAATCCACGTTATTCGATCGAACTGGACGCTCTCTGAAGATGGAGCCGCTTGCAACAATCGGCCAACTAGCAAAGTACCTAATGCGAACGGTGGCAAAGCAATGGTTCGACATGGAACGTTCAACGTTTATTTTCCTGAAAAAGTTACGGGAAGATGAAATCGTATTTAAGCAACAGCATGATTTCGATGAAAACGGCCTAATTTACTTCATCGGATCGAATGGCAAGACAACCGAATGGGTGAATCCAGGGCAATATGGTCTAGTGAATGTCAGTAGCTCGGAAGGAAAGCATTTGCCGTACGGACGTTTGGAAGATATTCTATCTCGTGATTGTGTCAGCGTTAACTGCCACACGAAGGACAACAAAAAAGCGTGGTTCGCCATTGATTTGGGCGTTTTCATCGTACCAACCGCTTACACATTGAGGTAAGTCAATTGAAGGGTTTAAATTTGGCTTAACAGTTAAGTTAAAATGCATTTTTCTCTTGTTTTAGACATGCTCGTGGCTATGGCAGATCTGCCCTGCGACACTGGCTGTTGCAAGGCTCCAAAGATTCAGTGAACTGGGTCACACTGGTTACACACAATGACGATCGAAGCTTAACAGAACCGGGAAGCACTTGCACATGGGCAATTTTCTGTTCACCAGAAGAGACCGAAGGTTTTCGACATATTCGAATCCAACAAAATGGGCGCAACGCTTCGAATCAAACACATTATTTGAGTTTGAGCGGCTTTGAAATCTACGGCCGTGTCTTGTCCGTATGTGAAGATATGGGAAAAACTGCCGTAAAGGAGGCCGAAGCAAAAGTGCGTCGAGAACGAAGACAAGTTCGTTCGCAGCTAAAACACATAACTACAGGAGCAAGAGTCGTACGTGGCGTAGATTGGCGATGGGACGATCAAGACGGTACAGGTGACAGTCGAGTTGGAACAGTAACAGGTGAAATCCATAACGGTGAGTACCGCGAAAGATGTGACACAGTAAATGGAACAAAAGAGAAAATATTAATAATAAATTGCTTATCCAAATTCAGGTTGGATTGATGTAAAATGGGATCATGGCGTACGAAACTCGTATCGTATGGGTGCTGAAGGAAAATATGATTTGAAATTGGTCAATTGTGATAATTTGCCGCTGCTCGAAGCCGGTTGTTCGTCATCAAATGCGCCAGTCATGTCCGTATCGACGAAAAAATTTGAAAAATCAAATGTTCTGGTGAATCGAAAGTCTAGTTCGACGCCAAGTCTTCCAGAGGCAACGGAAAATCTTAACATTAGCTCGGTAGCATCGACCGATCAGGCTTCGTCGGCTGACAATTTGACATGGAAACAAGCAGTTGAAACGATTGCCGAGAATGTGTTCACATCCGCAAAATCGGACATTGTATCCGGAACTGAAGAGAAACCAAACAATCGACCAGATGTGTCTGTGCATGCGTTGCGTGAACTCGAACACCATCATGATCTGTCACTAATTAATCACACGCAAAATGCTACAACATCATCCGATTTAGCTACAATCACCGAGAACTACACATTGGGCAGCGAAAGCATGAAATGTAATGTTCCGTCGAGCAGTGCATTTGCACGTGCCTCAACGCACTCAGAAGATAAGTTGACAAACATCGAAGCAAACAATAAAATGAATACGAGCAACTCAGTGAATTCGATTAGTAAAACGCTGTTGGGTAGTTTGCGTGGCTGCACCGCCAGCAGAGTGTCACAGATTTCGTCGGAGGCCTTGGATGTGATCGATAAAATGCGAGAAATTCGAAACAGTACAAACAACATCATATCATCAGAGATTTTACAAATTCCACCGAATGCACATTTGGTGACATCGGCACCGGTGAAACTGTCATCATCGGTTCAAAAGCACTCGACGGCCTCATCATCGGATGGTGACAAACATCGTGGCAAATTAAAGTCAAGTCATGGCTTAAAACAAAACAAACGACAAATTGTCACCGTTGATGAAAGTTGTACACCAACGACGGCATCTCTAGTTCCGATTGTGGTAAATTCGATTCAATCTATTCCAACGGCAACAATTTCAAATCCATCCACTGCTCCGCAACCACAGACTGAGACCACGAGCACCCCTCAAGATGAAAACAATGCGTCAAACAGTTGTGAGGATGTCGTTGGTAATTCGACAACAATGAGCATCAGCGTGCCAAATCTGGCTACATCGAATGAAAGCACGAGTCAAATTGTACCTGTCTCACCGCCCGGCTTACTAGAAACATTCGCTGCATTGGCTTCAAGACGCCGCACTTCTGGCAGCAGTTTCCAAACAAATAACCAGGTAAATATTGCAATCATTTGAGAAAGAGAAAGAAACAGAATATATTGACAAATTTTGCTTCCCTTCCGCAGCCCATTCACAATCTGAATCAAACAAACTCATCAAATGTGAACACAAGTCAACAACAAAGCAGTTTCTTCCCACGTGGTCCAAACTCTGTATCAAGCTTAGTGAAAATGGCGTTGTCAAGCAATTTCCACACCGGTTTATTGAGCACCGCTCAAAGCTATCCTAGCCTCACTTCGTCAGCTACCAGCACAAGCACTAACATCTTGAATAGTTGCTCTCGTGTAACATCGGCCAATTCTGGACAGGCCACATCAATTAATCCAACATTAACAATGAGTTTGACATCGACATCGAGTGACAGTGAACAAGTTAGTTTCGAAGACTTTTTGGATAGTTGTCGCGGTGGGCCAACTCTGCTTGGCGAATTGGACGATGAAGAAGGCATGGAAGACTCAAACGAAGACGAAGATAATGACGAGGAATTCGAAGATGTTGGAAGTACTTTGCTACAAGTGATGGTGTCACGAAATCTATTGAGTTTCATGGATGATGAAACTCTGGAGAATCGTTTGGTTGCTGCTGGAAAGCGCAAATCATGGGACGATGATTTCGTTATAAAGCGACAATTTTCCGCATTGATTCCAGCCTTTGATCCTCGACCAGGCCGTACAAATGTGAATCAAACGTCCGATTTGGAGATACCACCGCCCGGTTCAGAGAGTGACAGCAAATCATTGGTTGTAGCACAAATGGTGCAGCCATCATTGATCCTAAGCATTCGTGGTCCAAACATCAACGGCGTTGCTGATGTTGAAGTTCCACTGTCAAATCCAGACTGGACCATTTTCCGTGCGGTTCAAGAGCTGATTCAGCAAACATCGATGGTCAAACAAGATAAAATGCGTAAAATCTGGGAACCAACCTACACAATAATCTACAAGAAAGCCAACAGGGATGACGAATTTGGAATGGAAGAAGACAAAACAACACCGGTCGTGTCGATAATATCGCCGGGTCAAAGCAGCTCATCGACTCTATCGCCGAATTCACCGATTGCATCAACCCGTAATCAGTGTTCAATCGACGATGTACTTCAATTGTTAACGCAAATGAATGCAATCAACGATGATCCTACATCGTTCAACACTTCGATACCGTCCGAAAATCCACTGTGCGAATTGAACTCCGACCTTTTCCTAAGCAAAAAGATAACCAACAAATTGTTGCAACAGATTCAAGATCCGCTTGTACTGTCCAGTCACAGTTTGCCGTCGTGGTGTGAGAATTTAAATCAATCCTGTCCCTTTTTGTTCCCATTCGAAACTCGGCAATTGTACTTTAATTGCACCGCGTTTGGAGCATCGCGTAGCATTGTTTGGCTTCAATCACAACGTGACGTTACACTGGAGCGACAACGTGTGCTGGGTTTAAGTCCACGACGTGACGATCAACATGATCAACAACAATTCGGCCGATTGAAGCATGAACGTGTCAAAGTTCCACGTAACGATAATTTGCTCGAATGGGCAATGCAAGTGATGAAAGTACACAGCAATCGAAAAACTGTGCTTGAAGTCGAATTTTCGGGCGAAGAAGGAACTGGTCTTGGGCCAACACTTGAATTTTATGCTCTTGTTGCAGCCGAATTACAACGATCCGACTTGGCTATGTGGTTGCACGAAGACGAAATTAAAACGAATGAAAGCGAAGAAACTTATTTGGCCGAAGGTGCCAAACCGATTGGATATTACGTGCAGCGTGTGTCTGGCCTGTTCCCAGCCCCATTGCCACAAATTTCCGAGCAATGTGAACGTGTATCGAAATACTTCTGGTTCTTGGGTGTTTTCTTGGCGAAAGTGCTTCAAGATGGTCGCCTGGTTGACTTGCCACTATCGAAGAGTTTCCTTCAATTGCTCTGTCACAATAAAATTCTTTCGGACACGAGGAAACTCACCGCATTGAATAAGAAATACAATGAAGATGTTATGGTATCGAGCATCATGTCTGAAGAAAGTGAAATTGATGTGTCGGACACGCTATCAAAACTTCAACTGCAATCCGCTTTCAATCAGGCGGCTTGGTACGAAGACATTTTGACCCAGTCGAATCTTGAAGAAATCGATCCGATTCGCGCCAAATTCTTGCAAGACTTACAAGAGTTGGTTCGTAGAAAGCAAACCATCGAACAGGATGACACGATTGATGATCAGGAAAAAGAGCAACAAATCAACGATCTTAAACTGGAGACCAATTCAGGAGCCGTGTCAATTGAAGATCTATCGTTGACTTTCACATACTTGCCGAGCTCAAGCGTTTACGGTTACACATCTGTGGATTTGATCGAAAATGGAACAAACATTGACGTTACCATTGACAATCTCGAAGAATATTGTGATTTAACATTGAAATTCTGTTTGGAACGCGGTATCGCCAGACAACTTGAGGCTTTCCATCTCGGTTTCTCACAAGTGTTCCCAGTCAACAAGCTGGCCGCTTTCACGCCAGACGAAGCACGAATGATGATCTGCGGTGAACAAAATATCAACTGGACACGTGAAGATTTACTCAACTACACCGAACCCAAACTGGGCTACACTAAAGAAAGGTATTGAAAATCATTTTGGATGTCCAACAAGATTTAATGTTTCTGTTGTTTTTTTTCTCGTTCACAGTCCTGGATTCCTTCGATTCGTCAACGTGTTGGTTAACATGAATAGCCAAGAGCGGAAATTATTCTTGCAATTTACGACAGGCTGCAGCTCACTGCCTCCCGGTGGTCTGGCCAATTTACATCCACGGTTGACCATTGTACGCAAAGTTGATGCAGATGCCGGAAGCTATCCGTCTGTCAACACATGCGTTCACTATCTCAAATTGCCGGACTATCCCAACGAGGAAACATTACGCGAAAGACTTTTGATGGCAACCAAAGAGAAAGGGTTTCATCTGAACTGAAGGTCGCACAGGCGACCAACAAAAAACCGGACACTCTCCGAATATATCGAACTGGATAAAGATTTGAAACCAACACCGTTTAGCAACACAACTTGCCAGTCACGTGGCATGCGCAGTAGCATTCGGAAGAAACAACACTTTGAAATAAAAAATAATCTGTGTTTTTTCCTTTCCTTTGACCTCTTTCGTTAATTTCAATTATATTTTTTTTATAAGCTAAACTGAAGATATTGCGTGATTCAAAATCGTGCTGTAGATGATGATGTTTTTGTCTCATTTTTTTCACAGACGAAGAAAACAATAACATTATTTAAAGTTTATTCTAGGCAAATTTCGAATTCTTATAGAACAGCGTACCAATAACACACAAGTGAAAGAAAAAAGAAAAAAGAAACGCTCTAATGATTTTTTCCCCATCGTACATAACATATATATTTTTTTGTTTAACTGTTTTTTGTAGTTAAAAGCAATTAGAATGAATTAAAACTCTAAATACAAAGAAAACCATAGAAATATAAATGTAATCAAAAAAAGGACTTTTTTGTCAGCGAGTATATTATGTAGAGTGCGTTTGTATGCGATAAGCTGACAAAAAAAACAATCGTGTGATAAATTTTGTTTTTTCTCCTTCTCACATTAAATTCATTGTCAAACCAGCAAAACTAAAACACTTTGACTACTACACATATGCGTCGGTTGTTTTTTTTTAACAAGTACATTTTCAATGTAACAAAAAAAGCACCTTGAAAGAGATTAACTAACAGGCCCTCCTTTGCATAAATCATTAAAACCAAACGAAAAGAAGAAGAAATGAATTATAAATATATATAAATATAAATATATTCAACATTAAGATTTTCAGAGTTCTGCATTGATAAAAAAACAAAAGATGAAAATAGTGTTTATAACTAAAAAATTTAAAACTAAACATTGAGAGTAACGTAGGCAAATCAAATATAATAATAAAACAATTTTGAATTCAGGAATACACAGATTTAGATCTATCACATAGAAGAAAACAATGACTAACATATTTCCAGGAGCAAAGAAGAATAAGTGAAAAACACACACAAATACAAAAAAGAACCAGTTGAATGACAGACAACTTTTGAAGTGAATAGCAGAACTAAACAACAATTATTACTAAATAATAAAATAACTTTTTATTGGGCCTGCAACGAAATAGATAAATATGATTGTGAAAAATTAACTTAGAACGAAACAAAAAACAAAAATGATTAAAACATTGTTCGACATATAACGAATATTGACGTTGATTAGGTTGAAACAACAACGGTGGAAAATAACTTATTGATTCTATTATCACTTTATACATTTAAGCCTGGTTGATGGACGTTTTTAATTTAAATTATTTTCCGTCTTTTTGAAACAAATATAAATGAAAAACAAAAAAAAACTAAAGAATAATTTATGTTGAAAATTTTTATTAGAAATCATATTGAAATTATGCTTAAACAAATTAATAAACGATATTCAAAATATACTGTTGCGGTCGTTTCATTTTTAATCGATTTTTTTGAACAAAAAGTGATGTCAATATTGATGGATCATTGCTAGTTCAAAAATCAAAAGCGCAAATACATTCACATCAGTCTTTTATGTCTTTCATCTTGAAATTTGGTTAGAATTTAATATTTCTTTCATTTAAACAATCATTTTGAAAGAAAGTGAGCACACAAAAGGCAGATGTAAACAAAACATGATAATTTCTTTGGAAAAGGCCAGACGGCACATCTGCGTTTGTACAAATGCATCCTCTTAGCACATTCACAAGCAATTTTTTGATGATTCAATTTATTCAAGTTTATTGAAAATACTTATGTGTTTAATCAAATAATTTCAAAAATAAAATGTTCTCCGAACATATCAACTGTTTTATACATGACTCGAGCGATTCTTACTAAAAGGATGCTGTCACTCTTATTCCTGTGGATTTTGTGGTCACGTAGAGATTTATAAAATTTATTATTTGGTCATTTGCTCCTCAAATTAAATTACATCCAATTGATTCGAAGACCACATGATTCTAAAAATATTAGCCAGAATTCTCCTGTTTTTCGTTTATTTTATTTTTTGGTACATTCGCTTTTGCGGTTATTCATTTCAATTGGAATGAGGTGGTATGAATATACAGAAAGATAAAATTTAACGCTTACCGTTGCTTCGTGTGGATTTGATGACACTAAGTGATTCCTATATATTTTTGAACAGATCGAATGATACATTTTTCCTATACACATACATAGCCTACATTTTGGCACTCATCCTTTCAATCGAAATAAATTTGAAAAAAACACATTCATACCGTAATATTCGTTTTTTGCGAGATATCTGTTGGATTAATGCTAATAGTATCGGTGCTGAAGACTAGACTGTCCCAAAATAAATTGAGGTCGTGATTCTGGTGATGCTCCGGCGTTTTATGAAAAAGCGTCACGATAAAATAAGATTGCGGTTATCAAGAACCAATTCTGTAATTTCACTACTACACCCGCATTTCAGTTTACTGAACACCTTTCTTCCTCAAAAATTCACAAAATGACCCATAGAGTGGTAGAGAAGCCAAACTTCGATCCCGATGTATGGAAGCATATGTTCGCACAGCCACAACGGAGAAGTTGGCATTATCCGATTTCATCTATCTGCTCTATTTTTCAATTGAATATTTTTTTTCAGAAAATCAGTCTATTTCAAAATTTGGGATTGACCTCGGATTTAGCATCTATCACTATGCCCAGATCTGTTTGTTCACACAAAGACGAGAAATGCAAAATAAATAACATTCCCGGCGAGAAATATTAGAAAAACACACTTTCCCCTACAAAAGTACTGAAGAAAGGGAGAAATATTAAATTTGCCCATTTTTTACATTTTTCATACAAAATCAACTGAATGTCACTAATTGAACTGTTCTGACAATCTAACAACATGTTTCCACCTAGCTTTTGACACAAAAAAACGATTTCACGCATCACCCCACCCCGCCTGATTGTCAGAACAGTTCAATTAGTTCAAACCAGCAATGTTTTGTTTTGTTTTGTTTTATCTGTCTTATTATCTGTAAGTAAATATGTGACAAATTGATTTCCGTCGATGTGATTCTACGTGACCTTTGTTCATTTGTTTATAATATGTGTGCAAGAAGTGAACAGTTTTCAAAACGAAAAAGTCAATCAGATATACTTCAATTTCTCTTGTTATACTTTTTTATGGGAAAACTTGTTTGAAAATATATAGTCTTTTTTGACTATCATCTAGAGATTTGATGTTAGTATACAATGAAATGTTGATTTATTCTACAATACGATTTCTATTTATAGCACGTTACATTTGTCTACACGACATAGTAGCTTATGAACGCGGAAAAGAAGCTTCTGATACTAAGGAGAAACCAGTGAAGAATATTGATGAAACCAACAGAATTGATGGAACAATTGAAATTGAGTCTCTCATTGTCAGGGTATTAAATGAACATGATAGAAAATAAATAAACAAGGAATATGTTCAGTTTGAATTTTAGAGCTAATTTTTGATAAAACATAACATTTTTTTCATACGCTTTACTTTTTTTTCATTAGAATTCGTATTGAAAACATTAATAAACGATATTCAGAATATACCGTTTCGGTTGTTTCATTTTTAATCGACATGAAAATTTAAATTTTATCAACGGAATCTTTTCCCCCCAATCATCCGCTCATTGCGTGTTGTTAACGCCATCTAATATCGTCTCAATTCACAATTTGCGTCCACTTGACATTCGTATAATGATTAAAATGTACTGTATTATATAGGCTATGCATTATTGCTGCTACCAGCAGAACATCTGACCTTGTATACATAGTTTACATATATACGAATACATGAACAGAAGTTAGAATGCTCGCAATAGTAATAGTGCTGATTTGACAGTTCGCAACCAGTACAATTCAATACAGCTTTTTATCTTGAAAATGTATGTGAGCACAGAGCATACACTGCTACAGCTCATTCAATATATTGCATTTAGACTAACCGGTCGAATCTAAACAATTGACAGAATATAAAGCTTGCACAGTGCACAGTGCACACATGTGTATAAGTGTATATATTGCGTTTCTTCAAATCAGATTTCATCACCATTTTTCACTTTAGTGTTTTCGCTTCGAACACAGTATATATTTCCGTCTAGTAAGCCATGTATAACAGTGACAAGTAGGACATTTTTCTACAAGAGTGAAAAAAAACACAAAGAAAAAGATAAACATGGACAATGAAAAAAAAAGAAGACCGTATCGACCGAATGGTCAAAATTGGCAAAAAAATAATCGGAATGGAGACAACAATAAGAAAAAAAATAATGGTAATGGGCCTGCAGCTGGTTCAAGTGGTGCTGGAAATGGAAAAGAGAGAAATATTAACCACACAAAACCAATTGGAAAAAAAACACTTGAGGCTGTGTTGAAGGTGGAAAATGACGCGGAATTAATATTAAAATTGTCGTCACGAATGAACGGATTTCTGATTTTGCTGGACCAACAAAAAATTGGATCAGATGTTATGTGCCTTATTTTATCCGCATTCGCAAGAGTGTCAAAGAGTTCCACTGAACTTGACACAATTCAATTGTTGGTTCACTTTTTCATGGAAATAATACCAAAGTTGAACACGACATCGAACTTCAATCGCGAGCTCAAACTGTTCATTACTGATTTCAACAAGTATTTTGCACCATACTCACTGCACCAGAGAAAATACGTCGTAGCCGTTGAGGATTTGTTGACATTTTTGCGCAGACTCCAATTGACGGTTTACCAAAAATCGTATGATGCTGTACGCGATCTAATGCAACTCATAACTTCGCAAATTGACTTCATAAATCGAAAAGGGAACACATTGAATGAATTCATTGTTGAAACGATGAGCCAGCTAAACGATTCGGTGGAGAATTTCGAACAAATGAGAGATGAAACGGAACAAACGGAAGTTTTATTGGAACCACCAGAAGATTTCCGCAAAATCGGCATTTACCCTGACACATTCGATATTTTACATAATCACGAGCCATTCATTCGCGCAAATATCGTCGAAGGGAAGTATGTGGCTGGCGTTGATCATTATTTGGATGTTCAATTTCGTTTGTTGCGTGAAGATTTTGTGCGTCCGTTGCGAAGTGGTATCACCCAATACCGCGAAATAAGGAGCAAACCGGATGCGATGCGTGCCGCAAAGTTTCGTATTAACGAATTGAATATCTATCAAAATGTGCAAATTTACGGATCAAAAATGGTGCACAGCGATCAAGTTCATTTCTGTAGATTTGATATCACGCCATTTCGAAAGATACGATGGCAGGTGAGTGCCAATGAATATTTCCTTTGCGATAAGTGATTATTTTCTTTGCGAATTTGTCTAAATTCCTTTCAAATCCATCCAATTCTACAGTACAACAAACGCATGATGAATGGATCGCTGGTATGCCTCTCCCCAGACGATTTCGGAACATTCTTCTTCGCTACGGTGGCCGGGCAACGCGATCCCGAAAAGCTGGCTAAAGGTGAATTTCAAATAAAACTTGAAGTCGAGAGCTCGGCGATGCCGGAGATAACTCCGTTAATCACTTATGTTATGGTGGAGTCGCACGTGTACTTCGAGGTATGTACTTTTTGTGCTCAATTACAAATATATCAAGGAATTAATTTTGACGTTCTGAGTAGGCCTATCGTCACAATTTGAAAGTGCTACAGAATTTCGGCAATGACAATTTTCCGCTTGAAAAATACATCGTTGATGTTGATAAAGACATCTCACCTCCGTCATATTTAACCGAAGACTCTGTCTTTCTAATTTCGAACGGGTTGCCCGAGGACGATCCCGATCGAAAAATATCAGCAGTCGACATGTTGAGCAACCAAGAATGGCCACCGCGTGAAGATTTCCAATTGGATGAATCGCAATTTGAAGCGTTCCGTGCAGCATTGACAAAGCAAATGGTCGTTATTCAAGGTCCACCAGGTAAAATGATCTGTAGCATATTTATACTTTTCTGCTCTTTAAACTATGCATTATTCGATTGATTTAGGAACCGGCAAAACGTACATCGGCTTGCGTATTGTTGAAGTTTTACTTACAAACACATCGCAATGGCCCATACTGGTTGTTTGTTACACGAATCATGCGTTAGATCAGTTCCTCGAAGGCATACTGAAATTTTGCAACAACACAGAATTGGTTCGCATCGGTGGCAAGTCACAATGTGCGGCATTGGAGAAATATAATTTGTCATCAATCAAATCAGACATGAAATCGAGACGAGAAGTACCAACGTTCATTCACCATGGCCGTAGGGAAAGCAGTTTTCATTTGAAATCAATTCAAGAGGATATTTCCAATCTTGAAAATAATATCGAACATATTACTGACTCAGTGCTCGGATGGGAGCTCGAACAAGTCATTAAGAACGTGAACCCGGACCACTATTTACAACTGATTAATTTGGCGAATGGTCGCCGTTTGAATGAGGGAATATTGAATTGGCTTGGCTATGTCGTAAACAATGAGATTGATATCCCAGAGAATAATGAAAACAACCTCGACAATGACGTTGCCGCTGAATTAATTCAGGAAGTTTTTGAGGAGCCAGAAATGGACGAAGAAGATGTGAAGGCCATGGAAAGAGAACGAATCATCGATGAGAGTTCAGATGAAGAGGATGAAGATAATTATGATGATCGTGAAATGGCTCAACGTCTGATAAATCCCAATAATGTGCCAATAAATATTAATGAAGTCGTTTCGATGGATGAAGATGCCGATGGCTTCAAGCTCGATAAAAAGGGTCGAAAGAAGTTGAAACAAAAAATTAAACAAGAAATAAAGAAATCAGAAACAATGCCAGTGGATCAAGCTAAAACAGTTGCAAATATCAACGCACTTTTGCCAAATAATCGGTGGAACTTGTATAGACTGTGGATTAAATTGTATGTGCAGCAATTTGAAGAAGAAATTAAACTTCACCGTGATAGATACAGAACCGAATGTCTTCGTTTCGAAGGTCTGCGAAAGCAAGAGGACATTGAAATCGTAAGAAAAGCCAAGATTATCGGCATGACAACGACCGGTGCGGCCAAATATCGCCATATAATTGATGGGACGAAGCCGGTGATAACAAGTAAGGCTTATAAAATTATCATTTACATAAATCCTGATCTTCTCAATGATTGCACAATAAACCAACACAGTGAAGCGCAATGCTAATATATTCAGCAAATCCAAAACCTTTCTGAGTTCAGTTTGCGTTGCTTTTTTCCCTATCGGAAGTTCACTAACTTGAATCATAAATGACGTTTAACGACCTTTGGGACACATATGTCCCATTTTGTTTTTCGTCTATAATTTCCACATTTTTAAATCGATTTCGATAAAATTGATTTCTCTTGAAAAAGAATGAATGTAGCTACCCGAAAGTACCATAATATTGGATATATATCATCACTGTGCTCAAATACGACACTCCAAAGTCGAAAAATCGTAATTTTTTTTTTAAGTTGCGCCAAACCCTATATAATTTGAACGGTGCAACTTTTAAAGCTGAAAATTTGAAATGATGTGCGGAATGTCCGGTACTTTCTAAAAACAATTGTCTTTATTTAGAAAAAACGTTTTTTTCACTTTTTATTGCGTTTGGCGCGATGGGACATATGTGTCCCATAGGTCGGTAAAGGTAAATGAATACCCCGGATTTGCCTGTATTCGGACCATTTTTCGCGAATTTTCAAACGATTAAATTCGTTATTGAATCTTAAATGAGCACAACAAAGCATAATTCAAACCATTTATGGTTACAAACAATTCTAAAAACTTTGAAAACGAAAAAGATTTTACACGTTGTTCTTATGGGAGGCATGTTTTTTTTCCGTAGAAAGATAGTTGCCGTTACCGACCAATAGGACACATATGTCCCATGTTTTTTTTCTTCATATTTCCAGTTGAAAAAATAATTTTTGATAACATTTTTACTATGGTTTTTGGGGTCGCTGCGCACGAATCTGCAATCAGAATTGCAAAATTCCCATCCGTTCAATCTTGGTCGCCAAAGGGTTAAAATGTAATTTGTTACAAATGCCATTTCCAACATTTGTGTAAACCTTATGACGAAAGCGTTTATTTACTTTCATGTAATCCGTATCGGCATCTATACAAAGTGCATACCTACATTAGTGCAATAATCGCTGAATATGTTCCATTTACACTTCACTTTGTTGCAATAGACACTGTTCATTGCTCTAATCATTTTCCCTTGTTTTCAGTTGTTGAAGAAGCAGCCGAAGTGCTCGAGGCACACATTGTCACTGCACTTTGCAAGCGGACAGATCACTTGATTTTGATCGGCGATCATTTGCAATTGAGACCAAATCCGGCGGTCTACGAACTGGCGAAGAAGTTCAACTTGGAAATTTCATTGTTCGAACGATTGATCAAGAACCAAATGGAATACTATCAGCTGAAGCAGCAGCACCGAATGCGACCATGCATTTCATCACTGCTAGTGCCACACATTTACAAGCAATTGCTTGACCATCCATCCGTGCTTGAGTACGAAGATGTGAAAGGTAAATCGATTTTTAATAATTTGGATTAATCAACGAAATCTTCATGCAAATCGATTCTTATTCCTTAGGTATTTCCAAGAATATGTTTTTCATAAACCATGCTCAGAACGAAAGCTCCATGCAGGAGACTCGGAGCCATTTGAACTTGCACGAAGCTGAATTCATCGTTGAACTGTGTCGATACGTCGTTCTGCAAGGATACGAAACATCGCAAGTGACCATATTGACTTGCTACTCCGGCCAGTTACATCAAATTCGACAGCTGATGCGTACCCAACATATACTGAGCGGTGTTCGGGCCGCCGTCGTTGATAATTACCAAGGCGAAGAGTGTGACATAATTTTGTTGTCGTTTGTACGGAGCAATGAGGAAGGTAACATTGGATTTTTGAAAGATTCACACCGCGTTAATGTTGCTTTGTCACGTGCACGCAAAGGGCTTTATTCCATCGGCAACTTTGATTGTATGGCCGAGAAAAGTCAACTATGGCAACATTTATTGTCAGATTTAAAAGCTCAACAGGCGATTGGGGACGCAATGGAAATCTACTGCCAAAACCATACTGACTACAAGAATTTGGTGAATTCTAAAAATGATTTCGATGTAGCTCCGGAGGGCGGTTGCTCGCGTCCATGCGGCCAGCGGTTGCCCTGTGGTCATTCATGCGCAAGTGTATGTCATATCATCGATACAGCACATGTTGATACGTACAAAATTTGTTATAAAAAGTGCGACAAAGAAATTTGCGATTTGAAACATCGATGCTCGAAAACTTGCCATCTTGGAAAAGAATGTGGTAATTGTAAAGTTCTGGTCCAAAAGTTGCGAACGGAATGTCAACATTTCGTTCGTGTTTCATGCTCGTTTGATCCATCATTGGCCAATTGTCATGCACCATGCGAAAAGAACCTCACCTGTGGTCATAAATGTAAGGCTCGTTGCAGTGAAATTTGTGGTTCAAAACCATGCAATGAACGGGTGCAAGTAAAATCACCATGTGGCCACACAGTTACTGTTTATTGCTCCGACGCCAAGAATAATTCGAGATTACTGAACGCATGTAATGTACGATGCTTAGTAGAATTGGAGTGTGGCCATTTGTGCGAAGCTGGATCCTGTGGTAAATGCAAACTGGGCCGACTACACACCAGGTGAATATATTTAAATGCATGAGATCTCTTTCAGATTTGAACTTTTGTCTTCATAAAACGATCTTTCTCTACACTTCTCAGTTGCAAGAAGAAATGTTCAAGGATCCTAATTTGCGGCCATCCGTGTCCGGACGACTGTTCTGTCCAATGTGCCCCGTGTAAACAAAAGTGTATGAACAGCTGTGTCCACTCCAAATGCTCGTTTCGCTGTGGATACCCATGTCCACCGGTAAATGATTATATAATAACTTTCTTCAGTAAATAATGATAAATTAACGCTGTAACTTCTATGGTTTTCAGTGCATGGAAAAGTGTGCCTGGCGTTGCGATCATTTGCAATGTTCCAAACTGTGCTCCGAACCATGTGACCGCGATCTATGCGATCATCCAAGTACCAAATTGATCAGAAAATGTCAGCATCCTTCGATTGGTGTTTGTGGTGAAAAAGTACCGCGATTGTGCCGAATTTGCGACAAAGATGAAGTCGAAGCGATATTCTTTGGGAATGAAGATGAAAGTGACGCTCGCTTTATTCAGATGGAAGATTGCAAGGATGTAATTGAAGTCCAAGGATTGGTTTATTGGATGAATGATAAGCCCCAATCAGACGACACCAACCAGAATTCAGCCAACAATCAAAACAGCATTCAATTTAAGACATGTCCGAAATGCAAGACCATTATACGTCACACCAAAGCGCTAAACACTTTCATTCAGGCCAGCCTAAGAGACGTTCAACAGGTTAAACTCAAGACATGTGGTGAGCCAGAGGCAAACAAAGCTACACAACGTATTTTATACGAGAAAATTGACGAAATCTTGAAGAAAGAGTCATTTAGCAATGACCCGCTACACCTATACTATATTTACAAAGAATTACTGAATGATACGAAATTAAAATCCGAACAAATGTTTGCAAAACCAAACCAAACATTGATTGAGCTCAACAACAAATTCGAATTGGTCGAAAGGCTCAGAGAGATTTGGTCGGAGTTCGAAAAAAGAGAAAAGTCGAAACAAAATATTTGTACTGAAGCGATAGCCGCCTTCGATAGTCGCCTGCGAATGGCTGCTTCATTCATCAAATATTACAAAAACTCAGCTCAGCAACGTGCTGACATTTCAACTGAAATGTCATTTCTACAATTGATGGGCGATGTGATTGTAAAAGCAAGCAAACAACCGTTCAACGACACTGGAATGAAATTATTGAAGGATGCATTTGAAGTCGCCAACCGATATGGCAGTGCCACGGATAGTGTTCGAAAAGAATTTCAAGCGATGGTGAGCGAAGCGTGCAAACATGCGTCAGGAATCGGCATTACGATGGAAGAAAAAAAAATGATTTTGAAAGCAATGGACTTCGGACGTGGTCATTGGTATAAGTGTCCAAACGGTCATGTATATGCCATTGGTGATTGCGGTGGGGCTATGGTGACAAGCAAATGTCCAGAGTGTGGACAGACAATCGGCGGTGCAAATCACCAGTCGGCAAGCGGCAATACTTTAGCTACAGAAATGGATGGCGCTACAGAGCCGGCATGGCCAACTGCATTCGCTGGTCGTTACTAATATTTCTTGGTAACTATTCCATCGATATCATCATCATATTATTTGAACTATATTACAGTTCACCAAAATAATTTTAATATAGCATTTTTTATGTATTTTTTCTCGTTATCAAATAAAACTATATATTCTCTGAGAAAAAAGAAACTTTAAGCATAAATTTGATGAGCAAACATGCAAGATTTTTGCACCGCTGAAAACTGTTCAGCCATTCGTTTACTATTATGATGATCGAGTCGAAATCCATGGTCTACAAGCTTTTCGCAACATTTTACAATCATGTGGACATCTAATTTCGAATCTTTAAATTAATCTTCATGAGATTAATGGAAACGATAGCCTGGAAATTGCCAGAGAGGTTGTAATTCGGTGTTCTGAAACATTGCCTCAACTTAAAATTGTTGATTGTGATTCGAAAGTCTTCACAGAAAATCAATCTTCTTGCAAAATGTTTAAAAAATAACATTCAGCGGTGAAATTACTTGTGCACAACCTGAGGCCATATATCTCAATAATTTTCTACAGAAAATGCATTCGTTATCATTCGATTCAGTTCATATGCGTAATTTAAATATATAAAGTTTTCCAATTTGGAACAGTTGTCTGTTAAATTTTCGCCATGGAGCCCACACGTTCAGCTTGTTTACACTGACACTAAATTTTTGAAAGCCTTGAAAGAGCGTTCGAAACTGAAAGTTCTGAAAATTCATTTGTTGAAGAGTGATTATTTTGAATACAGTAAAGAAAATCCAGATGATGACAAAATCACATTTGATAACCTCGATGAAGTAGAGTTGAATTTCGTAGAAGATTTCGAGCTAGAAGAGTTCATTGAATTTACCGAAGACTCATTGGTAAATGTAAAAAAGTCAAGGAGGGTGTTGTGAATGGTCAACAGCTCGTAAAACTGGCAAGTGTTAGTCCAAATTCCATCGAGGCATCTCTTGACTGTGCTCTAAATGCTTTGCCAAATAATATCACCACATTCGTTGAATTTAAAGGAAAATTGAATAAATTATACTTGGGAGCATCAAACGAAACACCGCACGACACTTTACGCGACCAATTGGGAGACAAATGGATCATCACAGAGGTATGCTCTGATGCAAAGCTATGGGGCACGTCCGTATGTCATCCAATAAAAATTGTGTTGATGATACTGCTTCTTCTTCTTCATACTATCGTACAGAGCTGAAATCGTCACTGTTGTCGTGCGAACACAGCTCTAGCTGCGCACACAATTATATGTGTGTGTGTAAAGAAGAAGAAGAAGCAGTATCGATATTCAGTTTGCATACGGACGATCGGGCATTATCATCGAACGACGGTAATTATTTTACGCAAATAAAATTAACTCAAACGTAACGTTCAGTTTCAAGTCAACAAATGGCCCAACTTTCAAAGTCACATTTAATCGGTTATTTTAATGGTGAAAATTAATATATCCGCGCATATTTGTAAATTCATTTTTTCACTGCTTCAAACTATCACATCATTTCGACCGATTCTTCCGGTATAAATTGAATGATGGCTTTTGCAGTCCTAGAGTCACAAACTAAACGTGTAATTATCTAACGTTTCACATAGCCTTTGTCCTTTTGGAAACGTTTACCAAAGGCTATTCTGGACCGTTTATCATCTGACTACTTACCAAGCATTTCCATCTTGATTGTATGATATATGTTTTTATGTTATTTTAAAGAGATACTTTTTAACTTCATTCAGCCAGAGCTTGGCTGTGTTAAATAAAAAAATAAATAGATACACACAGAAAAGAATCCCCGGAAATTATAGGTGTTCGCCGTAAAATTTGACATTTATATATAAATTTCTATGTACATTTTACCGGCAACACTTGAATTTTCCGGGCGATGACATAATTTCAAATATTCCAACAGAAATTAGCGCCATCTGTCATTTCAAGCGGTAAAATATATATAGTATTTGATAAAATGTTCGAAAATATGTCATCGCCCGGAAAATTGAAGTGTTGCCGGTAAAATGTATATAGAAATTTATATATAAATGTCAAATTTTACGGCGAACACCCAAAATTTCCGGAGATTCTTTTCTGTGTGTATATAAATACAATACAGATCTGTGATCATTTTCGAAAAAGTAATAGTACAACTTTGTGAACATTCACTCAATTTATTTCAATGGATAATTGAAATTTCGTCCAAAAAAATGAAAAAGCCGTCCAAAAAATATTACGAAAATGGAAGAATTTTTGGTCGAATTTCTCATTTTTTTTGGCCGGTTTTGAAAATAAAATTATAAAAACGTCCAAATTTGTTTTCGTCTCCAACTCTGAAATTAGAATTTCGTAAAAAATTATTCGAAATTCGTCCAAAAAGAGTCATGTGAAGAAAAGGTAGGCTTTTGTCATGAATCCAAATTCCTTTTTCGGAAATGTGTGGACGAATTTCAAAATAATTTGGACGATTCTCTCAATATTTTGTGCAATTCCCGAAATATTTTGGACGATTTTCTCAATATTCTGGACGAATTTCGAATAATTTTGAACGAAATTCTAATAACAGAGTTGGAGACGAAAACAGATTTGGACGTTTTTATAATTTTATTTTCAAAACCGGCAAAAAAAGAGAAAATCGACCAAATTTTTTTCCATTTTTGTAATATTTTTCTTACGATTTTGGAAAAAAATTTGGACGGTTTTTTTTCATTTTTTTGGGCGAAATTTCAATTATCCTTCTGCAAAGTGGTTGAATTGAAAATTCAGTTCAAAAATCAACGCCAAATTCAAATATTCAAAACTTTGTCAAATTTCATGAAAGTTGCCCAACTCAGGATGTTTCATTTACAATGCATTCAAAATGAAAATTGATACATGACAAAATTATATTAGATACTCTGAGAAAAGAAATTTAGGGTTATATTAAATTTTTTGTTTTGACACTTATTTCACAACAAGAACTTGAAAACATTGTCGTGATATTCGTTACTAAATATATTTTTGCCGCTAGAGCACCACAAAGTTTTTTTGACTTTGTAGTGAAAAAAAGTTAGGAAAATTTTTGGTACCAGAAATCACCACAAACTTTTTGAATTCATGTTGTGAAATAAATGTCAGAACAAAAAGTTTAACATAACCCTAAATTTTTTTTCTCAGAGTAATTACTAATTGTCAATGGAACATTGACTGTTTTATTTTTTCGTAAATTCCAATAGCCTATGGGTGGACACTAAGCCGAGTTCAACTTTGTAGTAATTGTGATACTTCTGTGGATTTAATTCCATATCCAAAAACCATTGGCGGACTTTGTATTGCATAAATTAAATTGTTTTGTTTTAATTAACCCATTATTAGAGAAATATACAACATATCAAAAAGTCATTTTCACATCTTCATATTTCGAATCTTTGACAGAGAACGGAGCATACGGCTTATTGTCAGACAGCGGCCAGTACTCGGCAAGTGTCGCATTGCAAAAGTGAAATGTGTGATAATTCATTCAACTAGTTGCCATCTTTATCAGCATGATGTTTATATGTGCATTGATAACTATAAATATGTGATATTGAACGATGAACTTAAAAGCCATTTTGATTAGGAATAAGCAACGACTCGTACAGTAAATGCATTTTTCATACATGTTGCTAATGTTTCAGTTTTCCATATTATTCTGGTGTCTGATCCACCATCATTATATTTGTCGGAAGCTGGCTTTAGAAAAAAAAGTCCAAGTCGTCTTGGCCAAACAAGAAACTACGTTTTTTTGGAATACACAATGTGTTTTAGTAATCTCTGTGTTTTACATTTGTTACTACTTAATTGCTAATTTATAAATACATTCCGTTCACTAAAAAGTCTGCATCATGTGCATAGCCTTTGCCGCGTCTGACGCGTTTTCGAACGGCTGTCGTTCGGCAACTGATAACCATGACTAAGCCAATTGTAATCAAAATGCCTGGAAAATAATAATAAAAAATAGATCGTCTCTTATCGCTGTAAAAAGATTAAGACCACAGTTTCTTTGGAGTAACTTACCCAAAGCAAGTGAAACCACAGCGCCTCCCGGCCGATCGGCTTCGCCATCATGATCCATGAATTCTACTTGTAGGCCTGAATGTATCATTTTCATTTGCTGCGCCGATGCATCCTTTGTGACCACCCGTTCTTCGGTCGATTGCTTGCCAATTTTGTTCACCTTACGATGTTTCTTTTTCTTTTTCGGTGGTTCAGTCGTTGTTTCTTCTTCGTCTTCGTTATTATAATCGGAATCTTCCGTTGACTTAGACTCACCTTTATTTTGTACTAACAGACCTTTGCCATCTTTCTTTCGATCATGAACGGGGACATCTTTTATCACACCAATCCCTTCTTTTTCAGGCAATACCTCTTCATTATCGTGATTCGGATGGTTAACACTCGGCACATTCGGCAGATTAGACTCCGAAATCGGCCAATTTACATTGTATTGCTGTTGGTTATTCAGTTGCGTCTGATCGGATAATCCCACACTTTTCTGGTATTGAGTGTATGCAGGTTTCTGTGGGAATTGTAGCGGCTTCAAAGGGAACTGTGGCATTTGTTGTTGTGGCCAATTTGGAACTATATTTGGATCGGTAAGACCATTCCAAGCGTAATTATCCTTTGAAATGCCAGGGAATCGTGGCATATCTGGCTGTAATCGGGCTATTTGTTGTGCTGTATCAGTGATTTGCAAACCCCCATTTCGATTGAATACAGCTTTGCTGGTATCTAAAAAGAAGAAACCGAATTATAACATTTGAATTTTGTCTTCTATTGAATCGTAAAATTACCATCGGTGTATTGATGGACGGCGGTTAAATCTGGCTGATTTAAATTCGGCCATTGAGGAGCTGTCAAAGGATCTTCACGATTATGTCCAATTCCAATCTGAAAACGAAAATCATGCAATTGAATTTTCGATCAGCATTTCCAGCTAAAAATGAACTCACATTCGCATCGTTTTGAACGTTGCTGTTGCTTAAAAGCTGTACACGACCATCAGCTGACGCTTTGTTCTGTGTGGCTTCGGGTGTGCGTGTTATCGATTGACACTGAGAAGAATGAAATGAAAACGAAAATAGAATCAAATATCATTCGTGAAATCACGCAAGAGACACATTGCAATTGATCGTACTTCTGTTATCGCAATTGCAATTTGTTTTTGTATAAATCATCATGTAATCAATGTGTTTACCTCTGGACCTTCATCACTTCCATCGTCGCACTGGGGTATACCGTCACATGCATTATAAACTGCTATGCAATCGCCTGAATGGCATTGAAATTGGAACCGACTACAGTGCATCGTTGCATTTTTCATTGGTACTGCAATTGCTATGTGTGCACAAAAAACGCATTCGAATCCATTAGAGACTGTACAGCAAATGAAAACATTGTCACAATTTATTTTACCTTTAATTGTCGTCGTTTCAACTGCAACGGTTGCATCATTTGATGGCAATTTAGCGCTCACGGCATCGCCTGATTTCCTTTTCAAGCTTTTCAATTCGATTTCATTCTGTGACAGCGTCACCATCGCCGCATTATTTACTTTTTTCAACGCAACTGATTGTGCCGGCACTTTTTTCTCAACGGAAAAGATTGCGCTGGTATAGTTTGCGTGCTTTGAAAACTTACATCGGAAATTCTGTGCAGGTCCACAATGGAAGAGGAAACACTCGCCTTGACCCTAAATTGATTGAATGAATGAACATGGCACGGTTGTGGCAAATGAAAGAAGTGAACAATTTCTAGATGTGTTTTACCTTTTCTTCGTACACAAAAACATCACAATTTTCGGTTTCGCAGCACAAATGCAAACATTCGACTTTGGTCAAAGCGTCAGCACTCTCCAAAAATTTTGCACCTAATTTCGTCGATTCTTCCGTTTTAATAATCATGTCATTTTTTATATCGAATTTCCCTAAAGAGAAAAAATCGATATCAATACAATTCAATGGCGAAAATACAAATGCTACATCCGTATAGTAATGGAAAATTTACCAAGACATGAAGCAATATCCATTCGTTTGACAATGTTTCCATGATGGACACACTCAATCCGGTGCAATTGTAAGAAAACACAACATAAAACCAACATAAACCAGTGCAAGTCACTTAATTTTAACATATTTATTTTCCACATAGCCATTAAAAATGTAGCAAACTAGATTGCAGTAACAACAATTAGACAAATGACACTTTTCTGTCGCTATGAGGACGACCGACCATATGGTAATGCGCGGAATTCACATTTGGTAAATTTTGTTTTAGTTTACAATCAATAACAAGCCGAATATGAAAGGTAAATTTTTTTTTATGAATTGCTTTGCTAATGCGATTTAATACGCAATTGGATGGTGTCTAATTAGTGAGGGCTTTCCTGTGCTTCACATAGAACCACCGTGTAAATTTATTATACTTATGCTTTCCTCTTCGCGGTGGAAAACTTTGTAGTCTTTTTTCGTGTGTAGCTTGTCACTTTATCAGTGTGTTTTGATTGTTGTTTTCGCTATGTGGCGACCGATCGATATAAATTCGGAGACATTTCATTGGATTCACGGTAGATGAATCGACACTTCCATCGGCAGTTACATGGTTGTCTCTTTTCCGCTTAAACTGTTTTCGTATTTTGACGGGGTAATATGTTGTCAAAGCCATTGCGCCGACGCGAGCATTTTTTGTCATGAATCACGTGCGATTTTGCAAATTAGTATTGTTGTTGCTGCTCCAGCATACATTCCATCTATAGGGTGGTCACGGGCAATGCCACAAACAATGCACTCAAGTCACGTGAAACAAAGCGAGACGGAGACTGAATCCGAA
This sequence comes from Sitodiplosis mosellana, assembly GCF_009176505.1. Classification (NCBI taxonomy): domain Eukaryota; kingdom Metazoa; phylum Arthropoda; class Insecta; order Diptera; family Cecidomyiidae; genus Sitodiplosis; species Sitodiplosis mosellana. The sequence goes on from NW_022601274.1 coordinate 87,095, forward strand.
CGATGTACGTGAGCCACAATGAACAAGTGACTGAGCAGCATCGGTGTATATGGTTAAAATTCTGGAAAAGCGCATTGATTTATCGCATTACACCATCGAAGCCATTCCTTTTTTGAGCGTACTCAGTTCGACACTGCACATTAAAACGTCTAACAGAGTCGAAAATTGCAACCATAAAACACAGTTTTATCTCTGACTTTCGGTAATTTTCTCATTTGAAAATGGAATAGTGTAGTTCATTTTGTGTGTGCAACGACAAAAAAGCGGATCTTTTCATTTGTAAGTGATGACTTTTTTATTGAATGAGTTTAGTTGGATTATTATTTGAGCTAATTGATTCCCCGTTTGTGGTTTATGCGTTCGCCGTTTGTGTGTGTGTGTGACTGTGTGGCAAGAGTCTAATTGATAACGAGGTTCTTTCATTTCTCATTTGCTCATTTTGAGGCAATGTCATAATTAGCGAACAGAAACGATTTTTTACGATTTATGCAAGAGATTGTTTTACACACATCATCTCAAAAGTTTACTTGCATCGTTGTACACGAATTGAATTACCGTACATTTCATTCGTTTGAGTCATACGTTTATATATACGTATATATCTCTTGAAATTTACGTGTTTTCCCATTTCTTTATGCCGAACCATCATATCAATGATCTCACAACAAGACATTTATTTCTTTTTATTCATTCGTTTTGGTCACACAAAAAGCATACTAATGACGTGTGTATCAAAACACATCAAAAGCGAAGCATTCAGAGATCACAAAAGTGCGAATATGATTGAGCGGTAGGTAGTTCCACAATAAAAACAAAGGGATATTCATGTGAAACATGTATATGGGAAAAAGACACCCAACGTATTGAAATGGATTTTTTTCTCTGGTGCTTCTGCTGCCAAAAAGCGAGAGACCATTGTGTATTCTGCCAAAACATAATACACCTGTGCGTTTAAAATGTATTGAAAGCATAAGCGACTCATCCTACCACATGCACGACAGGCATATATATATGTATATATATATATATATATAGCGTACACAAATGTCACGCTCGCGAACACACACACCAGCAGCAGCAGCAATAAAAAAGGCACATTATTTCATCTTCAGACGAACATATAAAAAGAATGACCATTCATCCCAGGAGACACTGCGGTAGACGTGCACTTATGAGAGGAGGTGACTGACAAGACGAATCGTACGATGGGCTTGATCCATTTGATTCTGTTATAGCGGGTTAGATGAGACACATAGAAAAAGGCGAAGCGAGAAAAAACGGAAAATTTGTCTTTCGAGGCGAGTGAGAATGGTGTAAGTGATGTCGCGCGCTCAATTCAGAAGCGATGCTTCTTTTATTCGATAATGTGGGCGACACAAAGGGGTCAGATCCAGTGCCAACAAACTCTTGTGATATAAATTATGTACATAGATAAAAGTACACATGATCTCTCCATTATTGTGCATTCAGTACCTGTTCAGATGGTCAAATAGTGTCTCAGTGTCTAGGTCTCATCGCGTCTCCCCCACAAACGCGATTTTGGCTTTCCACTCGCTCTCTAGCTCCGGATGAACATTCTTGCATTAGATTTTCCATGCGCAAACAATACACCAACACGCGCATACATTTGCATTTTTCGTTCATGCCAATTTCCACACACAACATACACGAACCCTGTGGTCTCAACACAGTTTATTAATTTAGCTCGTATTTCTACTTAAATCATCGGTACTGAGAGCGTTCAAAATAGCGAAAAAAAAGTTTTCGCAAACGCGAGAAGTCATTGTTGTTCGTTGGGTAGTGAAAGAAGTTGCGACGAGATAGACAGATAGGGAGAGAGGAAAAGAAAGCTAAAAAACCAAGCAATAGAACACAACTCCAAGATAAATAAGTGAAATTCTACATTGTTTATGGGAATAAGCGTGGACGAGGAAGAAAAAATTAGCAATAAACGAATAGGCAAAAGGTTCGTTCCGCCACAGAAAGCAACCATGAGTTCAGTTGTTGTTTGTGTGTTTTTTTTCTTCTTCTTCTTCTGTTTCTCTTCAATATTTCTTTCTATCGTAATATTCATTGACTATTTTTACATCGCCGTTTTGCAGTATGTTCAAGCTGTACTTCTGGTCTCTAGCCATTACCGTACGCTTTTTTTGTGTTCAGATTGTTGCAGAGCTTGTGTGTATGTGTGTCTGTATGAGTGAGTGAGCGTGTGTGTATAGTGTATACATCGTTCTTATTCGGTTATTTGCCCCGCATATATTCCACTCTTCACAATAATAATATTCTTATAGCCATCAAATTCCGTTCCGTGTATATTTATGCTGTTCACTTCGGTTCAGTTTCATTTTTTTTTTCTTCCACATTTTATTTTGAGTTTATTCTTCGCGTTTGTTGATTCTTTTTTTAATCTTATATGTTGTTTTTTTCCTCTTGCTTTTCTCGCTCTTTCTCTTCTCGGGCGTTAATTTCGCAATGGGAAGCCGAATGATGAAGAAAGAAAAAGAAGAGAAAAAACAAAGTATGAGGAGCAGAACTCAAAACAATATTATTTCAATGAATTTATAAAATACATAATGCCGATGGATGAGTTTGAGAGTATAGACGATTTCAAAACGGTATGCATTCAGAGTGAACGCACCGAATGCGAGAGAAAGAGAATCAAATCAACGGCTGACGAAAGAAAACATCGCCGTCGCTGTCGTCGTCGTCGTGACTCGTTGACTGTTGAGCTTATAGCACGTCGATTCGAGTGTTTGCGAACGGTTGGTTCAGTCTCAGTTTATCAGTGTATTCTGAAGCACATATTCGAAACATCTTCTTTACGGGACGTGCGGAATATTCAATTTATTCCACGAAAATCGTTTCATCCAGCAAGTCTGAGTGTTTGTACAGCATTTTATTTTTCATGAGGATTTTTTTTTTCTCTTGTATAACGTTTTATTTATTTTCTAAATCTTCATATGGATCGTGAGCATATTTTGTGAAATTTTGTGATTGCTATTATTTTTCATGTCTGAAATCATTCGAATGTCCAATGGCACGAATGACCGCTCCGCACGGTTTGAATGTCGTTGATGAATCGACTGCAATTTAATCGTTTTATTTATCTTGTCTGGTGTGCGAATTAGAGAATTCGTCTTTGTTGAGAGACCAATAGAGACAACAGAGATAATTCTTGGAAATTTTCTGTTTTACCTTTGTCAAAGATTCGACAAAAAAAATCATAATTGCTATCAGGTTTCGGCACCATTTAAGTGTGAATCAAATAGCTGAATACCTTTGTGAATTGTGACAGTGCTTAAATATATTATTCCATCTTCATTCTTTGATATATAGCAAACTTAACATTCAATAGACACCGATGTGAAATGAACGGCTTCGAATCAGTTTACTTCTAAGAAGAAGAAAAAATCGAAGAAAAAAAAAACTTATCTCGATTATCCCGTTAAAATTGAAGCTAAATTCAAGTGAATCAAATGTACAAAGATTAAAAACGCAAAAAATAAAAAAATAAAAAGCTACAACCGAATACTATTCAACACACGATGAATCGTACCAAAAGAGTGCTTGAGCACGGCGAGAGAGAGAGAGACGAAGAGAAAGGAAACACAGAATAAGAATAATAATAACTGGAAAAAAGGTTACGAAAAACCGCGTCTTATTAAGCGTGCACAACAATTATTGTTACTTTGGCGTTGTTCGGTTGCTTTTTTTTTAATTTTCTGGTAATTCATTTTTTTTCTGTTGCTGCCATCGTTGTTGTTGTTGTTGAACTGATGAAACCAATTGATTAGCATTTTGAAAGAAGAAAAAATGAGCGCGGTTTCAAACGAAGAAGAAAATTGCTCCGGTTCTGCACAAATTATTAATCCCCTCTCCCAATTTCAGTTTATGTATGAAACGTGTACGATGTGCAACAGAAAACTTCACTCAAATTTCTATGAATTCGAATCGGTTGAACAATTAAAAAAAAATGATCCAAGACAACCCGAAACACTTCGTATGATTGAACATAAAAAAGAAAGAAAATGACGCATTTTTATTGGGAAACATTAAAAAAACGTAACGATTGTGAGTCGCTTTAACGCACCTCGACGTTTTTTTTTGTGTGTGTTGTAAATTCTGTTTCTTCTTTTCGTATATTTCAACATTGTCTTTCATCATTTTATATATTAACCAATGATGTTCAATGGTTGCGATGGTTGTTGCTCATATCTTTGTTCAAAAATAAAAAAAAGAAGTTTTTTTTTGCGCTGTTGCGTTAAAACTGCTGACTGTGTGGTTCGAATTTTCGGTGTCGATGTGCTGTACTGTGCCATTAGTGCAAATTATAATTAATATGTAATTCTAATGATAGTTGCGTGCGCGCATAACAATAACACGAACTGTTGCGAACGCGGTGGATGATTTCGGTTCGTATACGATGTGTATTAAAGTATCATAACCGCAGCACACAAAGAACGGCTGGAAAAATCAGATTCGCAGAAAGACAATAGCTGTTCGGAATCGGAAAAGTCTATACGAGCACCACAAATAATAATTACATCGAGTGCATAGAATATTCGCGTAACCATTACAAAATAAGTATATTTCGGAGCGTGTGTTATTGTTCTAATTTTTTTTATGGGCTCATTTTCATAACAGTTATTGTTGATAATTGTGTGCATTGCTTTCCATTCGACACTTGAACGCGCGCGCGTGTGTGTCGTTTCAGTGAATTATTTGCTTTCGCAGCTTTTATTGATGGACTTTGATTTTCTGGCTTTCGACCACATCAACCGTTTCACACAAAGCCCCCGCAGTTCGAGCTATTTGTCATCATATCAATTGAGACGAGTGATTCAAATCATTTGTGATCCGGGTATCAAATTTAACGTCACGTATCTTTTGTACGTGTTTTTTTCGGGAATTGCATCGGTCAAGTTACAACCAGCAACAACAACAGCAGCATTCTCGAGAGGGCCTAAAAACAAATTGAATTACACGCCAAGCGATGATTACCAGCTAAATTGGTATTTTGCGTACGGTACAAGCCTACATCACTTCAACTCAATTGCCAAGTGCATGATGTGAATGTACGGAGCCAAATCAAGTATGCAAATATTTGATTATGCACGATGATGATGCTTCAAGTTCATTCAACAGAGAGTTATTTCGAATCCGAATCTCTGTATTCCGTGTATTACATTGTGTGCGCGTGTGTTTCCGAATACATTTGAACCACTTAGTCTTCTCAATTCTCTCACTCATCATCGGAATCATTATCATCAATAAAAAGCATTTCCCAGTTGCTTAGCTTTTTACAGTATACATAAACACTCTCTCGAACGAGAAGCCAGTATATTTTCTTTTTCGTTACTTTTTTCCCTTCTTCGTATTTCGTGCATACAAGAATTTGACACAGAAATTGATAAAAAGAAATAAACAGCGTACAGAACTCGTATTTTGACGCGTTAGTATGGGTGCGTGTGTGCATTTCGTGACAAGAAAGATGTAAAGAAAAACAACATAAACAGCAGCAGCAACAACATACAATTTCTTCTTTCTCGCATTTCTTCTTTTGACTGTGTGATTTTCTGATATGAAGAGTGAGTGAACAATGGTGGCCCCATATAGGTTTACATGGTACATATATTGACTTATTAATAAAGTTGCGCCTATGTGCATCGTGAGCTGCTTCTGCTGATGTTGATGGACAGTGTTTGTGGTTCTTTTCATTTCATTTTATTTTTTTCTCTTCAAAACAACAAGTGTCTATTGTTGGTCAAGTTTTCGCTTTAATTGTGGTTGACGCTGTTCGCTTTTATAGCCCCGCGTACGCATAAAAGATATATAAATGTGTTTGCTGGTCTGTTTTTTTGGCTAGTTCCATTCCAAAATAAGACTTTTATTTTTGTTCCTCTTATCAGTCACAAACGAATTTTATTCTCTGTCTATTCGAACTTCAAGTGCTGTGAAGGCGTGTGAAACACATTCATTTGAATTATAGTTGTGAATGAGACTCTGCTTTTTTTTTCCTTCGTTATAGTTAATCTAAATGGAGATCTTTGTTTCGCTTTCTTTGAATTTCAGTGTGTGGTCACCGCTAAACAAAAAAAAACAACTTGAGTATCGAACTCTATATGTTTCCTAAGGATCGAAACGCCAAATATTCCATTGATACTGGACATTTTAAGATTGGTGGAATGCGATGGTAACACGAACCGACTGAAAAAAAAACATATCACAGAAGGTGATGATCAAGCACGATCCATTCGTTTGCCCGTGTTTTTGTTGCCCATATGTTAGATTACATTTTCTGTGAAAAACACCATATGACCTCTCGTATGAATGAAAGTGGCTGAAAAACCTGTCGATAACTTTGAGACAGTTTGACTCACATTTCGTGTGTTTGTATGTGAATGATAGCTGCGTATTCCACGAATCTTAGTCATTTAGTTGCCCCACAACATTTGAATTGAATGTGCTTAACCAGAGTAAAGAAGCGCATTGAAACTGTCCGAAAATATTCGACAATCTAGTCGGTTGCTCGCTGTCGTAGCGCACAGAGAAACTGTATCAATATTTATTTCAAAACCATAATTTGTACATTCTAATCGTAGTTTTTCTTTTTCTGTTTAGTCGTCCATAAAATTCTAGATAACGGTGTGATAAACAGTGAAACTGGACAACGAATAATAATATAACATTGAATCTTCAAATCTATTTTACAAATCTAATTCAATTCATAATTTCGCGAAAAAAGCAACTACAAAAAACTGAAATGCAGTGCAGTTTACAGTCAATCAACGATTGCGAGCGATCGCCAAATCGAACAAATTTACGTGTAAACTTCACCGAAAAAGGCGAAGCGGTGAAAGAGCGTCGTGAAAAGTTTCTTACCGCCAAATATGGGTCGCATCAAATGAGCTTGATCCGAAAGCGTTTGGCTGTCGAAATGTGGCTGTATGATGAACTCCAAAAGTTGTTCGATCCACCCGTAAGCCAACACACCTTAGTCACAAATTCATTTTGATTGATTTGTTGTTCAGTACTAATCCCGTCAATTTCGAACCTATTTTTAGTCTGAAGCTATCGATGTAGACATTGATGAAATTCTCGATATGGACTCAGATGACAGTAGAATAAACCACTTAAGAGTAAGTTTAATTATTAATTTAACCGATTTGTCCGTGCTTTTCGACCAAAACCGTTTCTATTTTGTTCATTGCAGCGGCTGTTGACTGATTGTAAGAGGCCTCCACAAGACATATCGGTAAGTGAATTAACGATTATTATCTGGCAGCTGGCACTTTTTCTATGGACGCAATTTTTCTTCAATTTTTTTTTTGCATTTGCAGAAATTCATTGCTGATCTTCTCGACAGAGCTAAAACTCTTTAAATCACTTACTGTTAAGATTGTGAGTTAAGAGGGAGATGAACGAGATAGACAAAAAAAAACAAAAATCGACAAAAAACATCAATTTATGAAAAACACAATTTTTATTGCATCTAAACATAAGGGATAGTAATTGGATTGTAAGTGCTACTGCTGCGATTACACATTATTTGTACTTTTTCATAAATTCACTAGCTATTATTTATGATGTATCAAACAAACAAAAACAGAATAGATGTAAAACGAAATTTTTAGCTTAATGTACGATCGAACGGGGAGAATTTGAAGATGAACAACCAACTAAATCACAAACTCTGCGAATCACATTGCATTCAACAATAACAACAACAACAATGGCAACTGAAAAAGAAAATGTGCAAAACAAACTCACAAGCACTTTGAAGATTGACAAATGCATACCTTAACGATAACGATATCATCCAAATATTATATATCATTTAGACATTTTAATAAGATAAAAATTAATAAATAATTGTGTAGCTTAATGGCCAATGGTATTTCATTCATTTTACTCAATTTGATCTGATTCAACGTGATTTGGTGATACATGAAGGTGAGTGTAAGCAAAAGAAAAAAGCTTCGATGAATAAACTGATTTATTCAAAAAGATCTTCTTCTAAGGCAAAATGTACATTTGGAACAAAACTGTAATGTAAATATGAAAACAATGTCACCGAAGCGCACCCTGGCGGATTTCACTGGTAACATGGCCACTGTCAGAATAATGCTAAAGCTGTCTGAAGCACAACAACATCCAAACATTTGTTAATCACAAAAATTCATTTGGAGCTACACCACATAGTTTTGGCTCGTTCAAAGTAAAATTACCTAAAATTTAGAAAGAGAAAATTGAGATTTGGTAAGCAAAGACTTCGTAGTTAAATCAATCAGACTAAATATGACGGACAAACCAGACCCGATCAGAAAGAGAACGGATATGTCATCGATCCCAACTAAGCAGTACATCGACCAAACAGTGGCCCCAATTTTGCTTGAAGGTTTGAAGGCACTAGCAAAGGAACGTCCCGCCGATCCAATCCAATATTTGGCCGATTATCTACTGAAGCACAAGGCAAATAATGGCGAACAAAACCGAGAAGAGCCGGCCGAAAATGAACCAAACTAAGGATGAAATGGTCAACACAAAAATTTGTTTATTAAAATAGAAGGAAATAAATTCATATGAGCCCCATCAAAAATGCATAGTTTGGTTTCATTTTCAGCAGATCTGTTAATGTTTTTGGTTTCGATTCGAAAAAGCAATTCGTTTCGTTTACGGTGGTTTGTATTTATCTTCTTTCAATAGGGACGTATAATTCATCTTAACCTATATGTCATATCCATTTTTAATGACACCTGTCAACATTATGGCAATTGATTTTGAACACGACATACTTTTGATAAAATAAATAGAATTATCGAATTTTTCTCGCTTGACTCCTCAAAAAAAGTGTGCGAACAAAACTAGTTGAATCATTTTGAATTAAGGCTGAATTTTTGTGTTTGACTTTCATTCAATTGAAGTCGCTACGTGAATTTCATAAAAAAAAAATTCATTCAGAATGACGGAGCTGTTAATCGATCCGAATATTCGTGTTTGGGTATTTTTGCCCATCATTGTGATCACGTTTTTGGTCGGTATTATTAGGCATTATGCATCGATATTAATTTCATCACAGAAAAAAGTTGAGCTCACGCAAATTCAGGATAGGTAAGTTTATGGTTTGCTATAAGCATTTCTGGCATACTAAAGTTACATATTTCAATCGATTTGGTTTGTGTTATAGTCAAGCCATGATAAGGGCTCGGTTGCTACGAGAAAATGGCAAATACTTGACGGCTCAATCGTTTGCAATGAGACGGCATTACTTCAACAATGCGGACACCGGTTACTTCAAGACACAAAAACGCCAGCCAGTCAGTCCAAATTCCACGGCGATGTTGTCGGACATGGTCAAAGGGAATTTCATCAATGTATTGCCAATGGTTTTCATCGGAGGTTGGATCAACTGGATGTTCTCTGGATTCGTGACGACCAAAGTCCCATTCCCATTGACCCTTCGCTTCAAACCCATGTTACAGCGCGGCGTTGAATTGGCCTCACTTGATGCAGCCTGGGTGTCCAGTGCATCGTGGTACTTTTTGAATGTGTTTGGCTTAAGAAGTATTTACACTTTGGTTCTGGGCGAAAACAACGGTAATTTTACTGCACTTAATTAGAAGATGAAATCAATAGAATGAAATCTAATTCTAAATAAATTCGTATTTTAGCGGCCGATCAAACGTCAGCGATGCAAGAGCAAATGAGCGGAGCAGCCGGTTCAATGCCACAAGATCCAAAGGCGGCATTCAAAGCCGAATGGGAAGCCCTCGAAATTACCGAATATGAAAATGTACTGCAAAACGTGGACACACATATTTATGGTGCAATCAGTGAAAGTCTGTAGTATTTGAAACCAAAACTCAAGAGAAAAAAAAATTCAACAATTAAATTAATTGATTTGCGCATTGAAAATGCTTTGCATTTTTCATCTCAGTGTCTGTAACTTTTACCATATTTAAATAAGTTGGGTAATTGTAAATCAATAATGAAATTAAAAAAATAAACGAATGAACAAAGAATTAGTACAAATCGAGTATTTTTTCATTCTTCTTTTTATTTTATTTGAGGCAATCTAAATTGTGATACAATGTTTTGTTTTTCAAAAAGAAAAAAAAACGCACGAATGATAAATGCCGGTTAGAATCGAATTGTCCAATCAATCACAACAATTTTGTCTCTTGGTCATTTGAATTTAAAATAAGCTTGGACAATGAACTTGAACATGCAATACAATTGGTTGCCTGTCGTGTGCAGACAAAATTAAAATAAAAAGCTATCCCATAATGTGCAGATATCAAATCAATTTCCTTGCGCGAGTATTCGAGCATTTCCCCCCTCTTTTAACTCAATAGGTGACATACTTTGATTTGGTATGTTAATATGCCATGACAAACATTCGACTGTAAAATAGACGAACATGTTTTATGAGTCATTCAGGAGTACTCGCTCAGTGCTCATTTCATTCTTCTTAGCATAGGATTATAAGAGTTATCGATGCTTAATGATTAGTTATCGGTCCTAGAACGTGGGTCTGATCAGCGCCGATAGGGTTCTGGTGAATATGATGGGGATCGCCGTCGTGAGCTACGATGTGATGCTGACTTCTGACGAGTGCTGCGCCCTTTGTACACACCGGGTGTTGGTTCGTGCGGCCTTGATGTTATCGAATAATCAACACGAATTCTACGATAATCGATTTCCATACCCGAACACGCGTCTTTCGCATCTTTTGCATCGCTTAGATGTTTGTAATATATAAAACAGAATCCACGAGATCGCCCGGTCTGCAAAGGTAGAAGAATTAATTATTTTGGGAATGAGTAATTTTGAAAAAAGTGAAAGACTCGAGAGAGAGAGAGAGAGAGAGAGAGAGCGAGAGAGAGAGAGAGAGAGAGAGAGAGAGAGAGAGAGAGTTGAAATAGACGAGAGAATTATCTATTTTGGATTTCTCACCTTTGTGTCAAAAATTACATTAATTCGCTTAATTCGTCCGTATTTGCAGAAAATTTCACGTATTTTATCTTCTGTTGTGTTTGCACTCAGTCCAAATACGCCGAGACATTTCGATTGTGCCGGTGGTTGAGATTGCTACGGGAGAATTACATTTTATTTTAGAATATGAATTAAAATCGTTTCACTCAGATGTAAAAAGGGTAAAAAAAACTTACTCGTCCACGTCGATTTTGTCTCTCATCATTACTTGAAACGCTTGAATGTCGCCTACGGTTACGCTGTCTACGACTATTGAATGGAATAATTCTCATAATTTAGATGAACTCAATTCAGATTAAATAATGTTTAAATTATCAAACATCAAAAAATATACTCACTGTAAACTTTCCCGTGATATTCCACTCGATGAACTACTGGATCTTGATCGACTCATTTCCACCAAATTTACTGGCAACAATGTCTAAAAAGCGAAAAGCACACACTTGAATTTCGGCTAAATCAATATTAATTGATTGTATGGAATAAACAAAGTCAGCTAATTGAACGTGTTTCCACAGAGATATCCGATTTTGTTTACACACGACGCTTCAGACAGTGAATTCATATGACTCGGTTTTGCCGTTCTGTCACATGAAATAAACAGTCGCCCATATTACTATTTATACAAAAATGAAATGTAATCAAAAGCAGACTATGGCAGAGATAGGGACACACAACAGATAGGGACACACAACAGCGCGCTCGATATGGCTGTTTCACATACATAACATTCGCACATACAACTATTTTGGAGAACGAATTGATTGGTTCAGCGCATGCGTGAAATCACTGAAAAGTCAAAGAAAAATATATTTGTGTAAAGGAATGCAATCGATTAAATTCGTCGTAACTTCCTATCTTTGTTTTCTTTTCATTTTTGTAGGCGAGCTTTGAATAATTAACGAACAAAATTGCATTTGCATAAAATCAAAAGCAATGAAAAATTATCGTGTATCGGTGGTATTGATTTTGGCCGTGTTTAAGCTTGCCAACGGTGATTTATCCGTGTCGCTGGGCCGTGCAAATGTGAACGAATGGTTTTCCAAAAAAATCGAACCGCAAATGTTCAATTTAACACTTGAACAACCCGATCAGTTTGAGTATAGTTTTTCACTGAAAAACTACCCCGATCTACCGACATGGATGCGCTTTATGTACAGCACCGAATATAATTCAGGATTTCTCTACGGCACACCACCGGAACAACTCGGTGGACGTGAAGTAAGTATGATTTTTTTCATTTGTATTTAATGTGCTCTCTCTAACTTCATCTTCACCATGAAAACATGTTGCAGATCCATCTGGATGTGGTTGCATTGAACAAATTGAATTACAACATCGAACATGCCGTACTGTCTCTATACATTGCGCGCAAAACAACCTATGCGGTGAACACTGTTCAAATGAAAATTGACAATCTGAATTGGGTTCATTTGACCGATCCGGGAAGAGTGGAAAATTTGAAAAATATCTTTACATTCGATTTGTGGCCGGAAAGTAAAAATGATTTGCACATTTCGTTTATGGAATCGGCCGTTAATATGGGTGGTCGAGTGCCAGTTCAACCGCAACAGAAAGAAGGCATAATCGTTCATTTGTCATCGCACACGGCATTTTCACAACGACTCATCGATTTGCAGGAAGAAGTGAAGCCATTGTACAAAATTTCCACTTGTACTTATAAACGAACTTCGGTTCAAACGATTTTTGAGAATGCTGGATTTAAGTTGGACTGGTGCGCATTTCATATCGTCAATGATGACAGTAAATCGGCAAAAAAAGCCCATCACACTGAGCACAAGCCACGCGAACAGGAACCATTGTGGGATTCAATGTCCATGTATGAGATTCCGCAAAGAACATACATTGACGAATTTGCATTTGCCATCGCATTGCCCGGTGTTCTCTTGGCAATTCTAGTCGCCATTCTATCGGTTGTACTATGCTTCCAACATGAAAAATTGTAAGTTTTCCAACTCATTATGCGATTTTGTGTTCTTAAAGTGAACGATTTAGATTCATTTTCTTTGATTACTACTTTATTTTGGCACTTTTCATTTTCTTAGATTTGATCCACCGTCAGAACTTTATTTTCATCATGTTTTCGATATTGTTATTGATTATTTGAGGTGATTTTCTTGTTTCGTTGATTTGATTTACATTTCTTTTGATACCAAAACTTTTCGCCATGGAACGATTAAAAAGTACTCAAGTGTGTGACTGACAATCAAATTTACAGTGTTCAAAGGCCACACGGACCGGGGCATACGGTGCAAGTAGTTCAATATGCTGATAACCACCCTACGACAAGCTTGAAAAGTATAAAAGACGTCAATACATTGGTGGATAATGTCAGTTTGACTTCAAACAGGTAAATGATTTGCCACAATTTTGTTTCCCGCTGAACTTTGGTAATTGAACCGCCATCGTTGAACTTTGATATAATCCATTTAACGTTGTATTCGTTGCAGTCCAAACAACAGTTTATATCGAGCAAACAATGCAGCTGCAAGTACCCTCCGACCAAAGCCACCACCGTACAAACCAAAAAACTTGCAATACAATGGCGCTCACATTTGACAATTGAATGGCAACAACGACATGCCGAAAGGGGCAAAGGTATTGTTCTGTTGAGAAGGAGCAGCAGATAATAATTCAAATATGCACATGTAACGTCGATTTAATGGAACAATAATGCATTTCATATCACCATATCGAATCCAAATATCATCGATAAAAATTAATAATCGTACATTGTAACTCACATCAATAATCGTCATCGACAAACTAATCAAATTAGACAAACTAGCCCGTAGAAATAATTGATACAATCCGAATATCGTAGTGTTTGAAATGTAATCGTTTAAATAAATATAGAAATTTAACACTCGAAAGGCTTGTATTTTCTTCTTTTTCTGTTGATGTGTATGTGATGAAAGTTCTTTCGTTATCAGCTCATCTAGGCTGGCGTTTGTTGTCTGTTGAAGATTCATCAAACGGTGTGACCAAACAACCGTCGAGTGAAGCTTATTTACAATAATTGATCTAACCAATAACACTCTTGATTATTTCACAATTTTAAGCAACAAATCAACTACTTGTTTCTAAACTGAAAAAAGTGAAGAAAAAAAATGGAGAATGCCTTACTTTTTCAAAATATTCTCTCCGAAATGAAGTCACAATTGAGAGGAGTAGCAACCGAGCAACTGTAGATATGACGAATTTAGCAAACGTAATGTAACGCAACACAATTGGCAAACGTTTGAATTGCTGTTTTTATTGTCTTTTTTGTTTTTAAAGGGATGCTAGAAGCCGACTATTCTAGTGTCGTGCGTGTTGTGATTAAGGAACAGAAGAGACAAAGCTATTAAGCCATTAGGTTTGACTTTTCGAATGAAAATGTTGCTATAAAACATCGAAACCGAGCGCCATCTGCCGTTAACTTTGACATTTTAGAAACACGTTAATTCTTCACTCAAGAATCTTTCGAGAAAAAAAACAAATGAAATGAAAAGAGAAAATTTTTATTTATAAATTAAAAAATAAATAAAATGTTCAAATGATGAAATGTGTCATTTGTATAATTTTTTATGCATGCGCTTCATTCCACACCAAACATGAATAAGTGAAGGTTAAATTAGCTTCAATGACATTTGAAAAAAATTTGACGTTTACATTTATAGCGTGATGAGAATTGTAAATAAACACAATTGAAGAAGAACATTTTTCCAACTGAACCTCAACTAGAAGGACATTCCGTAAGTTTTGGAGAGAAAAAAAAGAATTGAATTTATTATTACCGAGAAACACTGCAAGCGTTTCCATTGAATAGACTGACAAAAATTAAGTTAAATTGTAAAAAAAAAATAAAAACATTTTTTATAGCTTCATCGAGTGAGTCAAACATATCAATAGAATCAGCCAAAATGACCGAGGAAACAGATTTCCCCAATGAAATTGATGACAATAAGAATAAAAATACGATTCGATGTCAGTTCTGTGATTCGATCATTTTGAAAGCGAAACAAGCCAATTACTCGGAAAACGAGGTTAGTTCAATCAATAATTTGGCGTTTTTTTTCATTCATTTTTCAGGTGTCCATTAATTAGTCAAATCGATGCCCATATACACACAACACACATATTTGACATTACATTCAGTGGAAATGTCATTAAAATTCATTGCGATTGTATTTTCGACTTCAGGTTTTTAATTTTTATTGCATTCATTTTTGTTTCAGTTCAATTTACCGCTGATGCACCAAAAGAATAAGGAATCGGTGACAGAGAGTGAGGTTTTGAAAAATTATTGGACTGTTGATGACATGTTCACATTTGAAAATATTGGCTTTTCCAATACCGTGCAGAACAAAAAGTATTTGATTTGTGCTGATTGTGAAATGGGGCCCGTCGGTTACCACGATATTACATCGAAGAAATGCTATGTGGCATTGAAACGAGTCAAGCATGTGAAATAGGCGCATTTAGTTTGCGCCACCAGTTTGTGTTGGACAGTATCCAAAGAGAAGAAGAAGAAGCAGCAGCAGCAGCAGAAGTGAATCTAGAACAAGGGGATCGAGAAACTATACAATATTCCACTGTAGCCAAATAGAAATACACAATGCGTTCAACAAAGAATTCCATAAAATTGTCTCCTTGCCTTAAAGGAAAGCAAAAATCAAATATAATAAAATTTTAATTAACAACTATGTATTATGTACAATTAAAATATACGTAACAAATAACTTAATGAGTGTTTCATATATCAATCATTCAAATTATTTTCAATTAAAATTATTACATTATTAGATTGGAATTTTTGGTTTTTTCGGTCATGTATTGACAAAAAACGGCATCGGTCACCGCAAATAATTACCATGCGAATAATTATGATATAAAATCTAAACAATTTTTGGTTTCGGTTGTGTAGTTTGTTGCTCTTCCAACAAAGCATGGAATCGAGACTCTATATCTCTGGCAAGCTCTTGCGGTTGACCCTCTTCGACAATTTGACCATTGTCCACGACAAATACGCGATCGGTTTGCTGCAGACCATTTAATCTATGCGCTATTAACAATACTGTGGAAGTTTCGAAGGCATTTCTAAGAATTAATTGAATGGCATTTTCTGAATCGGAGTCCAAGCTTGATGTTCCTTCATCAATTACAACAATCTAAATGATAGTTTGTCAAAATGAAACAATTTTAGTGAAACTGTTTTTGAATGTGTTCTAAAGGATTGTTTACCTTTGACTTTCGAAGTAGTGCACGGGCAAGGCATAATAACTGTTTCTGGCCTGATGAAATATTCGAGCCCTTGATATCCAGATTTGCATTGAGCCCACCGAGCGATTGTACTAGCGGTGTCGCCAAACAGCGATGAAGAGCATCCCAAACTTGTGAATCTACAAAAATAGTTTTTGCATATTTATATTCGAATTATGGAATATGCGATTTTTATCACAGTAACAATATCTGTACAAATACCTAAATGTAGGCCTCGTGGGTCCAAATTATCGCGAATGGTTCCAGAAAATAAGAACGAATCTTGTGGTACAAGTGCGATGCGCGATCGAAGAGTCTGAAGTGGAATAGTTGATATGTCAACGGTATCAATGTTTATGCGGCCAGTGCTAAGTGGAGCGATTCGCAATAACGCTGCCATTAGTGACGATTTACCAGCCCCTGTCCGTCCGACTATGCCAATCCGCTCACAAGATGATGTTTGAAAGTTGATATTTCGCAGTGATGTTTGTAAATAGGGCCTATTTAGAGGAAAGGAATTAATCTTTTCCTTACATTCATCTTTTTTCTGCAATTTACCTGTATTTCAAGGAAACATTCTCGAATTTTATAACACCCTGGCATGGCCAACCGAATGGAGCATCTCTGCTACCATCAGCGTTGACTTCGGGCTTAAGATTGCTGTAACCGTTGACACGCTCAACGGCGATTAATTCCTATAGATTTAAAAAAAAATTAGCATAGAGAAGTAATATTGAGCGACAGGATAATTTTTACCTGCTCCGTTTCAGTTAAAGCATTTAGAACACCACTCAATAGTGTCACAAAGGACAAGGTGTACGAGATAACAAGACCTGTCAATTCGGGAGTGGTCGAATCGGCAGACGTTATAACAGCTATAAATCCTGAACCGCCGATTAAAAAGGCTCCAAGCATTTGCAAGCGAATTCCAAGCCATTGCTGAGCTGCCGTTGCCGTCAGTTGCGCTCTAGTACTTTCTTCTAACTTCACTAAAAAGTCACGTTGGAACCGACTGCCTGCTCGCATTGCCCGTATCGTTGCCAAACCTTGAACTATTCAACAAATTTTCTATGAAATTATTTCACAAATTGTAGACAAAAACTAAATCACTTACCGGTTTCTGTGAAATGGGTGTAAATCGGACTGTGGGATGCAAAATACACGAAAACATTATCATTCGAGATAAAAGAGAAGTGAACAATTGAAACTCACCTCAAGGCATTGCTGGACAATCGTTTGATATCACGTGAGGACTTGCGATACCGTGACTGAATGTCAAAGTAAACGGGGCACATTGGGACCATTAAAAGTATTAACCATGGCATACCGTATAAACTCACGCACAATGCACCTGAAATTCGAAAATTGGAATCAAAATAATTGTCATTAATTCCAAAGGAAAGGATTGAGCATACCAATTAGTGCAGCCACTTGTGCGAGTAATATATTCAGAATAAAAGGCAACGAATCATCGATTGTATTGGTGTCCGAGCTGAATCGGTTCAATATACGACCGACTGGTGTGATGTCAAAGAACGAGAATTCCGTCTAAAAATAAAGCAATTGACATTTGATAACTGAATGAAAACAGGAAGCCAATTATCACAGACTGATATTTTTATGAAATTATTCTTACAAATATGACCGAGTTCAACAGGCGATTGTGAATGAACTTGGCTGCTCTGATGCCCGCATATGCAAATGCAAAGGAACGAATTAAAGCAATCAGTGAGTTGAACACGGCAATTCCAATGTAAATGGCGAGATAATGACTAGTCTGTGAGGCATGAATTTGTTCTGGTGATACATCTACACTATCATCCATACACTCGTCCAAGGTACGGAAAGTGAAAAGATTTCCAAAAATACACGTCAAATATTCCTTTAGTGTATCAGTATATGAATTCGTTTCAGTTGATACGGTCGGTTGCGTCACTGTTTCATTTGAGTTATTTATACTTTGAATCCAGTGAGCGAGCCATGTATCTGATAAATTTCTTGAGGCTTGCATTAAAAATAGTGATACGATAACAAGTAGGCCCATTGTTGGTCCCCATGCCTTCCAATACACAGCAAGCACGCGTGATGATAAAGCACCAGTCTCTTTGATTTCCTGTCGAGAATACAAATTTATCATTTAAATGGCAAGACACAAGTGACAAAAAGAAGATAAGAAATAAAGGGTGACGACTTACTTGAAAGACGGACTTCTCTGAGCTAATGCTACTTTCGCCGCTCAATTCAAAATTAATTGGCGTATTCAGTTCTTCCGTTGACGATGACGATGAATCGCTTTCAAAGTTCCCACTTTCAAAGCTGCCCAGTGCGAAATCACTGGTAGTTACAACACCCTGTTCGACGTGCAATATTTGATTGGAATAATAGAACAATGTACGATTTTCCGTTACGATAATTCGAGTACGGTCTTTCAATAGGTCCAAAATACAATATTTTACGATATGTTTGCTCACATGAGCATCGAGCGAAGCCAGTACATCGTCAATGAGATAAACTGGAAATCACAAGATGTCGATTAAAATAATTCTCGAAAATGGTGAATTTTAATCGCTGTACATACTTTGTTTATCTTGGTAAACTGCGCGTGCAAGAGCAACTCGCGCTTTCTGGCCACCTGATAATGAGGAACCATTCTCTCCAATATCGATATTATCACCTCCTAAATCTTCGATGTCTTTATGTAAGGCACATGCCCATATCACTTTTCGGTATCGACTTTCATCGAACATTTCACCCCACACAATGTTTTCACGAATCGTTCCGTGCTGGAGCCATGGCTGCTGTGCGACATATGCCATTCCTTTTTATATGAAGAAAAAAACAGTAAATAGGATGCTTATAACTCTTGAAATGTCAATGAACGAACCATCATCAATGTTCTGCAGTTGAATGAATCCACTGACTCGATTCATACTACCATTGATAGCACTTAAAAAGGCAGTTTTTCCACCACCGACTGGACCTTCAACACAAACCAAATCACCCTAAACAAATAAATGTGAACAAAGATTAGTGCGCTGATAAATCATTAATTTCAGTTTGTCTGTACCTTTTTTATATCGCCAGATATTGGGCTAAGATAGAAATTCTGCGTCTCATCATTTTCATCGCTTTTTTCATTTTGATTATGGCAGAATGCAACACTTTTCATACTAATTACAATTGGTTTTTGGGCAGACTCATCATCACTCGGAGTTTGTGGCTCCAAGTTGGAATAGTATTTGTGCAAGTCGATGTCAGGCAACTGCAAGTGGTATGAAAAATAAAGTCTTCTGTTCCAACAAGAACAACAGTTAACAAAGCAATTGATAATAAATAGTAATACTCACATCCAGATAAGTTTGAACTCGTTTTAACGAAACATAAGCTTCGACTAAACCATTGAAAACCCATGGAAAAGCATTTAATGGGCCGATCAACATATTCAATAGCGCAACACTAGCAAAAGCCGTACCGGCTGTTAATGCTTGTCCTAGTAAGGCCGCCGTTCCGAAAGTCAATAGTTTAATTATTGTCGGTGTAATTGCCCAGAAAAATACGCATAACGCATCCAAATACTTTTGCTTCGATAAGGCTTTTAGCTCCTTCTGTCTCACGCCTAAAAAAACAATACCATAAAAATATTTTGTAAAAATTTTAATGAGAAGAAGCTTCATACTTTGGATTCGCTCAATAAAAACGTCTTCCCATGCAAGAATCTTAATTTGTTTTGCTCCAGATAAAGCTTCGAATGTTTGTGAAACTCGGCCATCTTTTGCTTCGAGAAATGCTTGTGATAACGATGAAATTCGGTTAGCTAACCATCGGGTGATCGGTATGAGAATGATGGCAAAGATGACTCCACCAATGAATGCAATCCCAATTTGTGTGTACAATAGATAGAGCGTCGCGAATAGCTGAAATATTCAGTATGTATTTAGGGGTTGATTCTGAAATGAAATACGCTTAGTTCTCACCTGAAATGGAATGCTCCAAAATGAATGGAAACTAATGCAAGAATTGACGATTCGATCAGTGTCTGTTGACATTAGATTGAGCACTTCTGGGCTATTGCTATTCACAAACTGTGCATTTAAAGTCTTTCGATAAATGGCAGTGGTGATTCCCATTCGCATTTTCAGACTGATCAATGACATGCGCCAGTTGAAGTGTGTTCCCAAGAATGCACCTTCAAGTATGGAAACAAGTTTTTAATATTTCAAAAATTGGCCATATTTTAAATGACAGAATGTGACTTACCGACCAAAGTGGTCGCAAACAATCCAAATGCATACGCATATGCCATCAAATCAGTTTCGCTAGTCAATCGACTGTTTATATCGCTGGTCTTCCGAGACAAGAGGCTATTTAGCAGGAGAGGTCCAGTGAAGCTCAACATATCGGCCGAGAATCGAAGTATACCAATTGCATAGAATTCAAATCCAAATACGCGATGCAACGCTCGGAACAGACTCACTGTTAGAGTGATTCCATTTTGCAAACGTTCAGCCGTATTTTGAATGGACAATGATTCGGGTAGATCGAAGAGATCATCGATTGTTCTTAAATTACCACTAATGCCCTTCTCAATTAACGGGTTCACCCAGTGGAATATTAATTTCGATAAACATGGAGCCTCATCCTGTGCCTGTCCCAACGCTTGAAACTGAACGTCATCGTAGAATCGAACGTAATGCGTACCAAGAAGACTTTGACGTTCCTGAGAATGTGAAAAAAAAACGTGAAAGTTGAAGGTTCAAATATTTCATTCATTTTATGAGTCACTCACTTCATTATCAAGTGCACGTCTTTGTATGTATGTGGATTTGCCCTTCAAAATCAGTGACACAAGGTAGACGGCATGTAATACAACTAAAACAGCAGCATTCTGCCAGCTGTTAGCTGAAATAGCCGATCGTAGCCAAATGCCCGATAACAATGCTAGTGCAATCCATATCACTAAAATGAATAACGGCCCCCGATGACTCAGATTGCCATGATTCCGTAACACTAACAAAAAGCCTGTTGCAAAACAAAACAAAACTGATTAGGATCGTATGCGATCGTCATGACAATGAGAGTGTGTTAGTACCGATATGAATGGACCAAGTAACTATTTGAAAACCCATCAATAGAACATCCACTGGCCATATCTGTGCTCTAGTTATTATCATTTGAAACATTGTGTAAAAATGCAATAAAATTATCAAAAATGACACTAAAATTCGTATTGATATCAAAAAGTGTTGCGTTCTATTTCGACGGATTAAAACGGTTTGATTGCCAAAATAAAAAGCCGAAGTCATGGCAAATATAAACAGCATTGGTAGTTGTAAACAAATTTCTTGGAAACATGGTGAAAGAAATTTATCCTGCGTTTGCCACGGCGTCAATCCCGTCGGACACACATCGCTCCAATTCCAAGTCCAAGAGTTCGATGCCATTTTGCATGAATCACACTATTTCTTATCTCTTTGTTGATTTTTTTTCACTCACAATTTACTTTTTAAAAAAAAACTGTTGTTAAAATAATGCACTTCACCGAAAAAATATGAATTGAAACTTAAAAACAAAACTTATAATGCGTTATTCAGTCGAATTGTCATTTTTTGCACAATATTTTGGTTTGTATTCTTCTTTAGCGCGCCCCTATCTCTACAGCGATGATTGATTCATACATCATATTTACGATGTATACGTTCTTTTTCTTCTTTCGATTAGTAGCACACTATAGAATTGTTTATCATTACAACAACCTAAGGCAATGCAAACAAATGTAACAACACATAAAGAAATGACAATTCAAACTGATCGCTTTGTTTTTATTTCTCAGAGCTGTCAAACGGTGATGTGTGCATATATTCATACATATGTAAACATAACCACAACTTTCATTTCATTGTAGCCGATTCTTTGCATCATACCATTACCCTTCGATACATTGACATCTTTGTGTGCTGCTGTCAAATGAAACACACAAACCAAACAAATTTGACGCGAATAAATTAATCTAATCTAGAAATTATTGAATTTATACATGTTGAAATTGTGATTTTTTTTATTTTGCATACGATTGCCGGGATTTTTAGAATCCAAATCGTGTTTTGTGAATAGAAAAAAAGTTTAGACAAAGTTTTCAGACGAAATTAATTCGATATGTTGAAATCGTTGCGTGAACGTTCACAGAAACGCAAAAAACTTCTGGCACAAACCGTAAGCGACTTTTCGACAGAATAAGAAATTAACATTTGTCACATTGAAATTAATCGCCGATTTTTCGTTTTGCATTTTATTTGTAGCTTGGTGTTCAAAATGTAGAAGACTTAAAGCATGTGTTAGGGACCGTAGAAGACTCATCATCGAAACCATCAAATGATGACGCGAAAAAACAGAGCAATTCCAGAAAATCACAATCGGAAAACCTTTTCTACCGCGATTCATCAACATTTTTAAAGGTTAGTGCACATGATTCAATAGTTATGCGAGCATTTGATGGATTTAGAAGACAAATGGTATATAATGTCGTAATTGTATTGCACACAGGGAACACAATCATCGAATCCACACAATGACTACTGCCAGCATTTTGTCGACACGGGACAAAGACCACAAAATTTCATACGTGATGTCGGATTGGCCGACCGATTTGAAGAATATCCGAAATTACGTGAGCTGATACGTTTGAAAGATGATTTGATAAAGGAAACAGCGACACCGCCAATGTACCTGCAAACTGATTTGAAAACATTCGATTTGAAGAGCCTGGGCGTGAAATTTGACGTGATTCTTATTGAACCACCGCTTGAAGTACGGTTTTAGTTTTTCTAATTGGGGTTTTCACCGAATATTTACACGAATTTTGTGTCCATTTTGCAGGAATATTTCCGTGGTGGAAGTGCATTAGGCGTTGCTGGTGCGCAACAGCCTGTATTTTGGAACTGGGACGAGATTCAGTCGCTTGATATAAACGAAATTGCCGCACACCGTAGCTTCGTGTTTCTATGGTGTGGTAGCTCTGAAGGTCTCGACATGGGCCGCAATTGTCTGCGTAAATGGGGTTTTCGACGATGCGAAGACATTTGTTGGATCCGAACCAATATCAATAATCCAGGCCATTCGAAAATCCTGGAACCGAAAGCAGTGTTTCAGCGCACAAAAGAACACTGTTTGATGGGCATCAAAGGCACTGTTCGACGTTCGACTGACGGCGATTTCATTCATGCCAATGTTGACATCGATTTAATCATATCGGAAGAAGGCGAATTTGGCAATTTGGAAAAACCAATCGAAATATTCCACATAATCGAGCATTTTTGTTTGGGGCGTCGACGTTTGCATTTGTTTGGTCGCGATTCTAGTATCCGTCCCGGCTGGTTGACTGTTGGCCATGAACTCACCAATTCCAATTTTAACAGCGAACTGTATTCGACACTCTTTGACGAGAGCAACACGACCGGCTGCACCGACCGAATCGAGGCACTGCGACCAAAAAGCCCTCCAGCCATTACGAAGTCGATGCGTGGCCGAGGCATTCCAAGTCGCGGGTACCCACGCGGCAGAGGACGAGGACGTTTATTACAATAACAAACCACATTGTTCCAGGTAGCTCTCATCATGAGGAAATTAAGAAAGAGAATTTACTTTTATTCAAATAGTTATGACAATGTATTTTTTTCTCTTTTACATAAATTCTTATGATAATAAAATGATGATATATAACGAAAGTTTCGACCATTTCCAATTAGTTGCGGAAGCAAACATTGGGTTTCAAGGTAGTATTGAAATAATGAAAATTGAAACAACAATCTAAGACAATTAGAACAACAAGAAACTGCTATCGAGAGAGTGAATTCATCAATTTTGTACAGCTCTCAATCTCTCTGTTTGACTGTGAAATCGTATATGTGCGTCTCCACTTTGAATATATATAATGCGTTGGCGTTTACGTGCTGTCAATGATTAACATTCAATTCAAACTGAGTATCTTCAGTTTGGTATGGCAAAACAGCAAAAGTATTTTCGTTCATTTATTTATTCGTTTTGATTAAATATTGATTGGAACTTATTTATTTGCCATCTGTTTCTATAAAATCTCATCTGTATGGAGATTGTCTTCTATTAATATTGAATTGATGCAAATGAATGAATTGAATTGAAACTTTGTTCACGAGAGAGAAGCCAGAGAAATTGATCACGTGTCATTTTCCAAATACTCGCAAATCAAAATATAATTTTCTGTAGCCGTGAATCGGGCATATCTATGAGTGAGATCGAGAGTGGAGTAAGTATTTTTTGTTGAATTATTATTTTGAGAAAAAGGCGAGTATGTTTTCTGATGATTCTGTTGGCGTTCAAGTAGAGTATGTTGTAGTACCGTCTAGCCTCCGCGGTCTTCGCGGTTTTCGCGCAACTGATAAGAGATAACAACATGGTGTCTTCGGTAAAGTTGTAGTACTTGAGGTCCTCTATAACTAAGCTGGAGACAGGTAACTCCTATCTCTTATCACTTGCGCGCAAATTGCGCACATGAAAAAGCAAATTTTATATAGAACTTTTTTTTTTAAATAATTCTTCGTGCTATTCACGGAACTGATAAGAGATAACTGCCTTCAGCAATGTTATAGAAGACCTCAAGTACTACAACTTTGTCGAAGACACTTAGATGTTGTCTCTTATCAGTTCCGCGGAAACCGTGAAAATCGCGAGGACCCGCCAAAAATGAACATACTCGCCTTTTAACCATTTTTAAGTCGAAAGAAACTTACTCTTCTCTTTCATAACAAAGTCAGTGAAACATACACCACCCTCGACCTTACCTATAGATATGGATGTGCAAAACAAATTTATATTTTGAATTAAAACTAATAACAAAAGTCATTCAAAAATTACTTTAAATTCTCTAAATGAACAAATATGATGGGGCGTTGAATGAAGTTGATATTTACTGCAACAGCAAATATCCACGGTGTTGAACAAACAAGTAGCATCAGAATTTAATATTTTAATCTGTTGATTTATTGACGGGGAAATGAAGAGCTCTCATCAGCAGTTGACTGCACTCTTTTGCAAATCTTATTCCTTGACAAAAATATGTTTTGTAAACATTTCACCGAATACGTGTATTTTATACTACCCATTTGTATTTTCTATTAATAAATTGAATATTTTTATTTTCTTTCATTGAATCAAATTTGATTTGTGTTAGCTCTAAAATATTTTTATTGCATTTAAATTATTTCTTCCGGAGCAACGCAGTTTGAGTGTTCAAAAAACTGAAATGTCCGAACTGAATTTCTTGAAAACAGATTTATTCTGAGTTTAGCCCCATATGGGTGCAAATGAAAATAAATGAAAAAAATTTATCCGAATTATTTAGCATTTACATATGTTTATTTTTTATTTGTTGACTTAATAAGATAAGGCTACAGACTTTCAAAAGTGTTGCTGGTTAAGAATTACAAACGAACTTTTCAGTTGAATAAACCAGTTAGTTTGTATTAATAATCATGTTAATTTTTTTGTTTTTTGTTCATTTTTCACTAATCACAACGCAAGAGCTGTATATAGAATATGATCAAGTGTTAGAGTCTGATTTGCCCCAATTCTGTCACCATGCAGCTATTATACTTGAAGAAGAAGATAAAGTATGCAACGGCGCAATTATATCTTCTACAGAAATTGTTACTTCCTCCGATTGTTTAGAATATGTGGAGTGCTGTATGTTCGTACATGTATCAAAAAATATATCCGTGCGTGTCGGCTCAATAGACAGATTGAAAGGTGGCATAGTAAGGCGTGTAGCTGATGTTAAACGCATTTACTTTCCCCGGACGAATTCAGAAAAACTGCATTCCGTTTCCAGCTCAGATGATCCGACAGGTAGAGATATGGCTTTGCTCACACTTAGGAATCCATTACCCATTGGACCGACGATTTGTCCAATAAGCTTGGCCCAAAAAGAAGACGACATCTACATAGAGAGTGGAACCAACGTTGAAGTTACCAGTTATGATGAAAAAAGATTGCAATGGATTGCATCATCAATAATTATTATCGATTACATCTCCGGAAAATGTCCCTCTTTCTCTGTACAGGTTCCATGGCAAATCGAAAGAATTGAGGGAGGCAAGACTTTTTTCAATTGTTTTCGTGTTTTCTTCAGTTTTTGAGATTCATTTCAAAGAATAATCGACTAACCAATTTTTCTACGTAGCTCCTGTGATTCTAAGAAGAAAAAAATTTCTTTTCTTCAATGAAGAACCATTGCTATTAGGAATTGTGACAGAAGGTTCTGTAATCCCTGCTGGACCAGTAGAAGAAACTGTGAAAATTTCAGCATTTTCTAAATGTTTAATGGTAAATACACTATGTTGTTCTTGTGTTATTGAAAGCTATTCAATTGGGTTTTGTACTTGTTTTTTCTTTTAATAAGAAAAACGAGACGTGTGTTAGCCCGATACCTCGATGCTGAAGACCATACAAAGACCAAGTGGTATAATGAGTGTCCTACATGATTTACCAACAACTCCTTTATTAATTGGTAATATTTTCAACAAGGGAATTTAATTGTAAATTGTAAGCAATTTCATTATCAGTAAATAAATCAGTACTCAGTACATTTTTCATTTTACTCAGTAAATTTCAAAATACAGTTTTGTCTACTGAATTTTGCAATGTAATCAAATTCAGTCTCAATTTAATTGCAAGGTGTTTATTGTGCGCACCAACAAACCAAGGCGACAAGTGTGTCGCAAGGTAAGAAACATACAAATTTATTTTGACTGATCCGATGTAGCATTTTAGTAAAATTGTATTTCATGCTGCGTTTCAATTCATTTTTGACAACGAATATATATAATATGGTACATTTTTGTTTTTGTTTTTGTTTTTATTTTTACTGCAAATACGGCATTTTGTGTGAATGTTACACTGCTGCAGCATTGTGCATATAAAAGTATCGAGAGCCAGTTTTATACATTAAAATTTGTCAGTTGTTATAGAAACTTCGCAGTTCTCAGTTCCACACCTCGTAAAGATGGAAACCTATTTAAGCGTATACGTAATTAGTGCAGTTATTTTCACTTTTGTGGCACCAGCATCATGTATAGTCGGCGGTACTTCTGTACCACCAAGTGATATGAAACATTTTTGCTATCAGGCAGCGTTATTCTGCGAGCACTACTGGTTTAAGTAACCTTGATTGCAGTGGAGCAATCTACAACGAAACAATTGTCATAACATCACAAAATTGTACACAAAAAATTAGAAAATGTTGGAAAAAGTCGCGTGTTTTTGTTCGTGTCGGAACATGTGATTTACATCGTGTGTTTGTAGAAGAAAAGACTGTGATTGATATTAAAACACATAAAAACATAAAAATAGTTTCATTGATCTATCGTTACTTGTGTGAAATTCATCCCTTTCTATGGACACTAATCCGGATATATGTAAGATAAAACTGCCATCCCCCGACGAAACTTATGAAAATAAAACTGTTGAAATTAGTGGGTATGGAACACCAGATGGAGAAAGTGATCTAACCGATCAGTGGTTAAGGAAAATTAAACTACCAACAATCTCATTCAAAGCATGTAATGAAACTTTATTTAGAGTACGGAAATCAAAGCTCGGCTCCAGTTACTTTTGTTATGGTGGACCAAATTTGAAAATGTATACTGGACATGACGACGATGGCGGTAAAGCGTTGTGTTTTTATTTCCCATTTTATTTCTCGTTTGAAAAAAAAATTAATTTTCTTACTAAGCAACAAAGCAAACATGAACATTTTCAATTGATTTCTCGTGTCTTTTTTTGCAGCCCCAGTTGTTTTTAGAGGTGAAAATGGAACACCATTCCTGCTCGGAGTTGATGCCTGGAAACTTATCGACTACAATAATGATCCACTCGATCCAATTCAACAATCGTCGGTGAAAATCTCGGCATATGCTCACTGGATTAGGACCGGAAAATATGAAGCTGAAGTTGAAGATGGTAAGAAGAATGTATCCAAAGGATAATCGGTTAATCTAATATAAAATCTTTTCATTTCATTTTCCTTCAGATAACAACAAAATAGTCCGAAGCAACAAAAAATCTATGAAAAAATTAGTGGTATCTAAATTCGATACGCTATCTATGAGATAGAATACTCTTATCAATCCTATCCTATAAAAACAGGCTTCTTCTTAAGTTTTTTTTGCTCAATTCAGCATTCGAAAGAGTACGAACTCTAATAATCCTATTAAAGATCATTTTCACAGTGCTATCACTAAAAAAATGCCTTGCCCTTTTCAAACAAAATTACTAGATTTATCAATTTTATATAGCTCTCAATCTCTCTGTTTGACTGTGAAAAAGTCTTGAATGCATTTATCGCATATGTGCGTCTCCATTGAATTTATACACAATCGGAATGTTGACGTTTATGTGCTGTCAAAGTGATGTTGACATTCAATTCGGAGCTGAGTTTTTTTCAGTTCGGAATGGCAAAACACCAAAGGTATTTTCATTCGTTTATTTATTTGTTTTGATTGAATATTGGTTAGAACTTATTTATCTGCCATCAGTGTTTGAACGGATTTCTCTTAAATCTCCGTAAAAATGTATTCAATGTCATTACGCATAGCCCGAATTGGTTTCAATTGTAGTTTAACACAATTTGCAGGTTAGATTCAGAATAAAAAATCATCACAAAACACAAATATTTTAAATGTTGTCTTATATTTAGACCTCAAATTGATGCCAATTCGAACTTTGTTCACGAGAGAAGAGCTTGGAGTGACTCAATTTGAACGGCACAGACAGAATGCCCACGCCGATTACATAATTCCGGAACAGATTGAGGAATATAAACAGCGATTTGTAAAAGAATTTGAGAATATGCGATTGGACGAGATGAGGAACAATTTGAAACAGTATATCCTATTGATTGATGGCAAACCAGACGAATTTAACACACTGAAATCATTGTTGACCGATTACTATAAAACATACAATAATAGCGTTCATCACGTATCCGATTTTGTGTTCGGAACACCAATTATGAGATTGTTGTATTTCTTAAACTTGCCCGATGAAGCGGTTAAGGTATTTGAATGCTTCGATTTTCTATTTGCACACTTTTCACAATCATTTCATTTTCTTGATTCACAGCTATTCAACGATCCGGACATGAGATCAGTTTTTGAGCAAATGCAAACGTATAAAGTACTGTTAACTTTATTGTACGATAACAAACGATATGCCGAGGTGTTTGAGTTGTACAAACAAATACGAACGCGTTTGGATCTCTTTGAATTATTTCCGGACATAACAATAAATTGTTTGGCTTTTGCTGCGTGCTACCAATTGGTGAGTTGATAAATCAATTTAATGCTTGCAGTTTGAAGTTACCGATGTCATGTTTTCTTCCCAGAATACTCCTGAACATTTCCAATATGCAGACGAGCTATGGAAACAAGCACAAAATGTCAAGCAGTTAAGCAGATCAAGATACCTTCTCGCGGGATTAGCCATTAAACAAAACAGCCCGAAATATGCGTTGGGCCTAGTTAGAAGTCCATTTCCTTATGCAACCGTGAGGTTCCTTCGATTGGCGGCGTTCACGCAGCTTGGCTATTACGACAAAGCGATTGACATTTTACAACAGTCGGTTGCCAATTTTAAACTTAACTCTACCAGCACTAAACCATCTTTCGGGAAACAAATGGTTCGTAAGATTTCTTATTTTGGCTGAGAACTTTATTCTGAATACACTTTTCACTTCAAGGTTGAAGATTTGCGCAAAGCAATTGAAAAATCTGGGCGGAAAAAGGATTTGAGTGATTTTCAAAAAATTCACGAAGAACTCACGTCACTGAGCTTATTAAGTGATGAAGTAAGTTTATTGAAGTTGTTTTTGCACAAGGGTTGAAATAATTCTTTTTTTTACCGATTTCATATTTAATAGACACTGGATGAGCGGTTGTGTGCAACGTTTCCACCCATGCTGCCCAAAAATCTATACCAAAAGATGAAAAACAAAACATTTAAAGCTAATAATTAGTTTTCTATATTTTTTGACTCGATGATTTAGAATATTTCATTGAGGTTGTAGAATAAACAAATTGAAATGACGTTTCAGACGTTGGTGTAACTATCATACAAATTGTCCTAAGCTAATAGCAAAAAAGGAAATAAAATTGAACCAAAATAACAAAACAAACACTACGTGAATATAAATCTTCATTTGTAATCTCTATACAGCTACGCTAAAGTATACCGATCCCACATTACGTCAATAAATTTGTTTATGATATCATTGAAATGATTACGCTTATCTCAAATATACCAAGCAAACTGAACAATCAAAATAAATTTGATTACAACAAGTATTTAGTTACGATTGGCAAGCAACGGGAGAACTCACCTCCATATTTTGTCCCCTTTTTTGTTATATAATCCTAGATATTTTGATTATCTGATATTTTTTTGTAAGTGTTATTTATATTTTCAGTCCGTTTATCCGTTTAATGACAGTTATAGTGCAATTATTCAATAACAATTAAAAACTACGTAAAATTGTATATTTCAGAGTGTTAAAAATGCCCAAACAGATACTGCCCGACATCAAATTGTATAAACATTTAACTCATAAGGAGCGAATGCTTGCTGATTACCCGTACAGTCCGGCTGACAAAGAGCTATACGACGAAAGGACTAAAGTTAAGCAATATGCTGAGTTTAAAAGTGCATAAAGTATTTCTTATTTGCCTTTTTTATCAGTGACCTCGAGTTCGTTGTATTTCTTAGTTAGTTAACTACTCGAGGTCACTTATAAAAAAGGCAAATAAGAAATACTTTATGCACTTTTAAACGCAGCATGTCGTGGCAAGAAACTGGCTATGCAAGCACCATTCCGTGTTGATTATGGCTATAACTTAACGTTCGGCAACAACATTCATACCAATTTTGACTGCATATTCTTAGACTGTGCACCGATCACAGTTGCCGATAACTGTTTCAGGGGCCCCAGGTGTTCATATTTACGCAGCAACACATCCGCTCGATGCAAAATATCGTCAGGACAATGATGATTATTGTCAACTTGGTGTCCCTGTTAAAATTGGAAATAATGTGTGGATTGGTGATAATGTTGTGGTCGGTGCAGGAGCCTTGTCACAAAAGATTTTCCAGCAAATGTACTTGTAGGCGGCAATTCAGCCAAAATTATCCGAAATTTGGATTATGATTAACAGAGTTTTCTCAGTACATATTTAAAATAATAAAAAATAAAAAGTTACAATTGAGACTGTGAGAATGAAAATGGCAATACAGGAATGAACATTCTGAAACGAAACATAAAACAGCAAACACGCAAAAGTGAATCATGAATGTTTGAGCTGCAGCAGTGAACCACGAGTATCGGTACGTGTGCGTAAATTCATGATTCGCTTCAACACAGCGCTCATTCAAGATTCACTTTTGAGAATTTTCTTTCTTAGCGGCTTAATATTCATAACGCACTGGCACCGACTCAGTGATGTCAACAATACAAATCAATTGTTCTAATTTGGTATTGGTAGTCTCCACTGACACGGTACCAGCGTGCTATGAATATTTGCTGATGTGCGAACAGCACAGATACTCCCACTCTCTCTGATGCGTTGTGATTTTGCGATGTTTGTTTGTTGTCGCATTTCTTCTGTGTTATTTTCCATGCGCTACGGTTTCAGTGATGTTGTCATTTCATTCATGTGTGTACATTCATTCTAATGCTGTTCGTTCATGTCAATGCCGTATAATAAGCGGAGCTCGTTTAAGTGCTGAGACTTATGCACCCCTGTTATTCTTCGTCCAGAGAACTTAATATTTTTAACCATTTATGCAAGCATACTCTATTTTTTCAAAAACCAATTCGTTCAATTGAAGTATCGGGCGCCGCCAAATGTACAAAAATGATTAGTTCACCAATTTGGACAAACATACTCGCCTTTACCAACAACCAAAGTCAGAAAAACATACTCCTGTTTATTGGTATTCCAAACTAACAAAATACATACTCTTGTTTAACGAAATCAAGTTCTATGATTTGAAATAATATATTTTGTCTGGATTGAATTAAAACTACGGTGAGTTTGGAAATGAATAACATTTAAAACTGACTCATGGAACGAAAACATACAAATGCGCAACGTAACAAAAGTATTTACTGAAGTGCCGATAAGAAAGAAAATTCTCAAAAGTGAATCTTGAATGAGCGCTGTGTTGAAGCAAATCATGAATTTACGCACACGTACCGATACTCATGGTTCACTGCTCCTGCTCGACTATTCATAATTCACTTTTGCGTGTTTGCTGTTTTATGTTTCGTTTCAGAATGTTTATTCCTGTATTGCCATTTTCATTCTCACAGCTTCAATTTTATAAAACTATCTCGTTTGTTAGGAAGCATCAGAACGTTACAAGATTGGAAATGAAGTGATAAGAAGTAAATTTTTAATAAAGTGTTAAGATGAAAGACAGTAAAAGTGGAGCCCAAACGTAAATAGCACCGCTGCTATTGCAGCCATCCCAGTTACATAAATGACAAGTGGCGCTCCTAAAAAAATTGTCAAAAGATATATTAAATGTATCTGTATTAAAGCTGTTGATTAAAATTAATTTACATATAAGTTTTTTCTGGATCTCCATTCATATTTCTGTACAAATTAATGCACGACTCATTTTCTGGTAGTTTTAACTGACATTTTCTTACTATATACTTTTCTGAATAAAAAAATAGAAGACAACGGTTGAAAATACGAAAAATGAAGAATTTAAATTCATAACGAATAAAAATGTTCTACCTCGAAAATCATACGCCTCAATTTTTTGACACAAGAACTCCGGTTCTATCCTGTGACTGAACGGAAAGTAGCTAAAGTTCGATAGCTTATGGGGGCCTATGTTATAACGATCCAGGTCATCAACTGTACACTCCTTAATTTAAAAAAAGACAATGAAATTAAATGTAATTATTTCGATGGTTTCAGTAAGTGAATGTCGTCTCAAACGGACCAGCGGGTCAAACGGGCCACTACCGAAATTTTTGAAAGTTGACATGTAAACGTTAAACCGATCAGCGCCATGTTAATGATTCGTCGGCAGCTAAGTTTTAGTGGTATTTCGAAGAGTAAAGACGTACTCTGTGTATGATAAAAAAAAATTCGTGTCGAAATTTTCTGAATAAAAGTTTTTAGTGCATTTTTCCGACAACCATTGTGTGATATATTTTTTGGTAATTTTTGAAGGTAAATATGTTCTATGTGTTGTAAAAAGTGCATATTTTCAGTGTATAAAGTCGATTTTGATGTTATTTCATCATAGAAATTTTTTGTGTCGTCATGCAATAATGGCGTGTTCTGGCTCAAACGGGCTACTTTTGTCGTCTCAAATGGGCCACCCAACATTTTCTTTGTATGCAACTGAGACACTATTTTTATGATGAAATATCATGTTAAAAGCAATAACATGGCATTTTAAAGTGAATATATCGCTTCTTTTCATATATTCAGGTAGAAAATTGTTGTGCCAAAAAGTCACTTGTGAAAACTGCCTTCCAGATGATGGTGACGGTGCCGAAGATTTCGACGAATAATCATCCTCAATTTTCATGTCGAAAGCACATAAATGAATATAAATTTAATAATCATTCGAAATGTGATGTTGTTATTTCATTATTTCTGTTATTTATGGGGTGGCCCGTTTGACCCGGCAATTTTTTTGCCATTTTCAAGGTGTTTAGAAAATTTGCAATACATTTTTTCTGGCAATGCAAACGGAGAACTCTCACTAGCAAAAAGTTTTCTTGTGAGGTCCTCTTTCCAACGATATAAATATGTAATGAACATTATTCACTTTTAAAAATGTTATAGCGGTCAATCAAAGTGTGGCTTTTTCTATAAAATAAAATAGACAAACCTTGGGTTCAGATTCTTTCGTCCAAGCTTTGCAAGATTCGGGATCACAAACATGGCACTTCAGAGGTGTATCCGTTCTGGCTACAAATGCAAACTGTTATTAATCCCATCATTAGTTGATTTGCGTACTTTTTACCGTTCCTAGCGTTACAGAAGCTCGTTAGCGCCAGCAACACTGCACAAAGACCAAATATTGAAATTGCACTCAATTCAATTCTTTTCATTTTTTCACTGTGAAAACTTTTTTTCACACGTTTTCCAAGAAATATCAACGAACACTTCCTTCAACCGCGACAACAATTATTATTCTGAGAAGTAAATCAATAGATAATCTCGAAATCGATTCCCAGGAGTTGAATTATGATAATTAACTGAAAATAACAGAAACAACTCCTTGAATCGTATCTCGTTTTGAAAACGCTATGTCTCTAACTTTAGTCAATGGTCACAAATACACTATTGTGAACATAATCAATCTAAAAATGAAAAATAAACTACGCAACTACGACTAGGAAAAAGAGACATTGAAATTCTAAATTTAGAATTCAGCCAATCCAAAATTAGAATCAAGTGTATGTAGAAAAAGAAGAAGAGATTGCGATTGATAAAAATTCGGTCACGATTTTCGTTTCGTTTCTTCGCTGTAGCGGTTCAAGGTTGTCTAAAAATTTGCTTGGAACATTTATCGATTATCTGTCCAAAAAGGCACTGCGACCAAAACTGGAAAAAAATCTTCTGCAATATTGCGCC
The DNA here is from genome assembly GCF_009176505.1 of Sitodiplosis mosellana. Lineage (NCBI taxonomy): Eukaryota > Metazoa > Arthropoda > Insecta > Diptera > Cecidomyiidae > Sitodiplosis > Sitodiplosis mosellana. The sequence continues at coordinate 122,041 of NW_022601274.1, forward strand.
ATAGATTGTATGTTGATAGTGATGTATTAACTGAAAATTGACATTGTACTAAGATCGTCCTATATGCCCGTTGATAAATAAGTTGAATTGTTAATTCATAGAAGAGATAATCAATAAGTCAAGCACATCTGGGTATAAATGATGCGTGTTTATACTCCAAAATGATGGATTGGGATATTCAGCCATATCTCGTAGGCAGATCATTTAATTGGGTCACACGAGTCAGTTGAAACCAATATATAGTCACGTTTAGAACGAGATTAAAACCTTTATTAAACTATTTCTGTTTATATTGAATGTTTCGTCTGTTATACATGTGTTTGGCACTCGATTACATACAGTTTAGTGTTGTTGATAAGGTAAAGAATAAAAATTACATTTGAAGCGGTTTTATATAAATATATTGACGATTTTTAAAGTTTAGCAAAAACTATGTGTTTTTTCCATATTTCTCGTTCATCGACGCAAACTAAAAAATAAAAATAATTAAAATGTAATTGAAATGGTGGTTTCACTTGATTAGAAGACATAAAACGATCGAAGACAGTAAAAGCGGAGCCCAAATGTAAATAAGACCGCTGCTGTTGCAGCCATTGAAGTTATCACACAAATGACAAGTGGCATTCCTATGTGTAGAAAAAGAACCAAGAAATTGATTAACAATATTTATACCAAAACTATTGATTGAAAGTTATTTACGTATAAGTTTTTTCTGGGTCTGCATTCAGATTCTTGTAGAAGTTAACGCACGATTCATTTCCTGGTAGTTTTAACTGACATTTTCGCACTATATACATTCCTGTATTGAAATATATGAAGACAATAGTTGAAAATACGAAAAGGTGTACAGTGGAACCTCGGAAATTAGAAGGTGTTTGTACTTCGGGTGCTTCTAATTTCTGAATTCTTCCAATTTCGGAGGCAATTTCTTTTGCATTAATTTTGCAGTTAAATGAACAAAATGACACTACAGTAACACCAGAACGAAATTCCCAAATAAAAATATAACTTTGAAACCTACTTTTAACAAGATTCCAATATTTTTGATACTCTGCCTTAATAATTCTTTTCAATAATATTCCAATTAAATTAGAAGAATTATCAGACAAAACGATTCATTTATTTCGAGATGAAAGATTATAAAAACTATGGAGATATATTTTTTTCCATAAAAAACGAATGTAAAGTAAATTTGGAGCAATCCGAATCCAAAAAAACAAAATTTGTTCATTTTTGGACGAAAATCGAACATATTTCCAGAAGATTTTGAGTTCAATTTGCTTCAAATCAGCCATGATTGTATATTTTAACGATGAAATGTTCCTAAAAATTTTCACTTTCAAATAGAATTCACATTAATATGTTTTTTTTTCGAGATTTTGAAGCTGAGGCTCATAATCTTCGAAAAAAAACACAAATAGTGATTCAATTCCTTAGTTTCGTCAAGCAATTCCAATCGATAATTTGTTCCATTTAAAATATTTTTCGTTAGATACAATAGCTGCATTGCATTAAATACGCATTTAAAAAAGTACCTCTGAAATTAGAAGACAATCTTCTAATTTCAGAAGCAGCAATGGAGCGGAGAATTCTCTTCTAATTTCGGAGGAATTCTAATTTCTGGATCTTCTAATTTCCGAGGTTCCACTGTATTCAAATTCATCAAAAAAAAAATCTACCTCGAATATCGTACGCCTCAATCTTTTGACACAAAAACTCCGGTACTTTCTTATGCAATTGACTGAAAGGAATGTAGCTAAAGTTGGATAGCTTACTGGGGCCTATGTTATCACGATTCAGGTCATTTATCGTACACTCCTTAATTTGAAAAATGTATGAAAATAAAATTACGTGTAATTATATACTTCGATTGTTTCAACAGAGAGTAGCTGCTGTTGTGCTTTGGGCTTTTTTTCATAAATCAAAATGAACAAACCTTCGGTTCGGATTTTTTGTTCCAATCTTTGCAAGATTCGGGATCACAAACATGGCACTTCAGAGGTGGATCCGTTCTGGCTATAAAAGAAAACTGTTATTAATCCCATCAATCAGTCGATTTACACACTTTTTACCACTTCCAGCTTCACAGAAACTTGTTAGCGCCAATATTACTGCACAAATACCAATGACTGAAGTTGCACTCAAATCTAATCTCTTCATGTTTTCACTCTAACAACTATTTTTCACACGTTTTCCAAGAAATAACAGCAAACACTTCTTTCAATCGCGACCACAAAAGTTGTACTGAGAAGTAAATCAATAGATAGTCCCGAAGTCGAGTCTCCGAAGTGAAATTAGAATAATAGTAAAATTTTAATTGTAATGATCGAAGTGCTACACCCAGCTAAAGCGAAGAAAAATCGAGTTTTCCTTGATTTCTCGTTGCTATGGACAGACAGTCTGGCGAAAATAACTGAAAAATAGCAGAAACGACCCCTCGAATCGTATACGTCGGTTTGAATACGCTATGTCTCCACTCGCATTCAATGTTGTGTATTTGTTTGTATGCGTCGTTTGTGTGTGAATTTGTGCGCTAATACGTTACCCTTACGCTGTTATAATTCGATATTGCGTCGCCATACATTCTCGTTTCGATGAGACAGCTCGTCTGATCGGCGCCATCCATGAGCTGTGCGTTTTTATGAGTAGCGAATATACCATAGCACAATACTGGAGACCTCTCTCATTCTGTTTTCAGTGCGATGTTACAAGGGAAAATACCATCTTTATTTATTATGGTATCGTTAACCATCGACATTTCCACTGTCGCTGCTCTTTATAGTTCAGCTTCTCCATTACATACATTATTATGTGAAGGATATCACGCACAGTTTTCTATTGATTTGCAATGTCAATGCCTCAAAATGTATTATTCCCAAGTTTTGGTTTGTAAATTCGGTTTTCTTTTTCGGTATTTTTTCATTTTGCTAATTCATAGAACATAATTTTCATAAAAATCAACTACAAAAACTTGGCACAAGATTTCGATATATTTTATGAATGCATAGCACTCCGACCCCATTTATATGTCATTGACTTTTACTTTTACATTTACTTTTACTTTTGAACATCTTTTTACTGGTTTACCAAGTTTAATTTTTTCCAGATATTGGGAGTTTAGTTTGATAATTAAAGTAGATTATTTTGATTGATTGCTTTGAATGAGCATATACATTTATTTTAATTTATCCAAACAAACGTTGAAATTAGTTACATTTTTTCGCTACCATTTCAATTAGGCAATTCTCAATTGAATGGAGTCGTTGCGTTTTTGACTTGTTTTTTTTCTCAATCATTTCGTCAAATGAATATCTATTAGTGAGACGTAAAAGAACGCAAGTTTGTCCAACTTCGTAGCAAAAGAGAGAAGTATGTTTCATTGCAACTAATAATGGTTAAAAGAATGTATGTTCGTTTTTGGGGGGTCCTCGCGGATTTGCTCGGTTTTCGCGGAACTGATAAGAGATAACAACATGGTGACAAAGTTGTATATTCGAGGTCTTCTACAAAATTGCTGAAGACAATTATCTATTATCTCTTATCAATTTCGCAAAAAGCGCGAAAAATGATAAGAAAAAAGATTCATATAAATTTTGCTTTTTAATTGCGCGAATTGCGCGCAACTGGTAAGAGATAAGAGATAACTGTCTTCAGCGATGTTATAGAGGACCTACAACACTTTAACTTTACCAAAGACACTATGTTGTTATCGTTTATCAGTTCCACGGAAACTGTGAAAAACCGCGGAGGCTAGACTGTATGCCAACATAATTTCATTTAACGCAGATAGAATCAACAGAAAACATACTTTCCTTTTCAAAAATATAAATCGAGAAGAAAACACACATTCTTTCTACGTCTCACGAATAGATATGTACATGTATAGATATTCCCATTAAGATTAATGATTTTTTTTCAACAGAAAGGAAAGAAATATTTGAAAAAATCAATGGAATATTTGACAAAAAATGAGATAAATTCATAAATGAGATTTTGATAGCACAAAATATTCAAAGTTGTAAGTATCAATCGAACTAATTCATTTGTGCCTTTTTAATTATTTGCTTGAATTAAGACGTAAGTTTCCTGTTTAAATGATACGATAAATGCTGTTATCCACTGAATAAATTGAATCGCTTTTTAATACATTGGCAAATACTTTCCAAATAATGATCATTACAAATACTGTAACTATATCTCAACGTTTTTACCTGTTGAACAGTCCCCACAATGATAAAGTGAATTTCGCATATTCTAGCGGTGTCACCACCGGCCCTTTCAATTTTACACCTTGTACAGCGGTTTTCATTAAGCAAGTACAATTTTAAACATTTTTCTCTACGTTCGAATTACACAGTGGAACAAAGTGAAGGTGACCAAATGTGATTTTGGTTTTGGCTATGCCAAATGATAATTTAGGTCAAAATAAGAGACCATTTGGCTCATTTTGTCCGAAATGGTTCATTCACGAAAAGAAATTTTTTTTTCGAAATTTTTACCCTGGGCCGGATTTTTGGAATATTCACTACCTTAGTTTTTGATGAATAACTCATTCCGTATTCGGGATATCGTCTCGCAGTCTTCAGCAAAATTGTAGCCAAGAGTCCAAGTAACAAAATTTATGAACATTCTATACCTCAAAAATTGCATGTGACAAGGCTTATGGGGCAAAATGTCGAAAAAAGGGCGATTTTTTCCATTTTTTCGACCATAACTCGTAAAAAATATCCATTTTTGGTTTTTTTTCTTCGGCATTATTGTAGCCAGCATCGAACTAAACAACTCTCCTCAACATATTAACCCAAAAAAATCAAATTTTGCCCACTTTTTTGGCTCAAAGTCACTTGTCGCTACCAAACGATATCATCGAACATTTTCGGAGTTCTATAACTTCTCAACTACTCGAAATAGAGCAATAGTTTCTGAAGCAAATTTTTAGTACTTCTCATGGGCTTTGCAGACCCAGTACTAAAATTACTAAAAGAGTACTAAAATGTACTAAAAACTACTAAATCCTCTCAA
>NW_022601274.1:127462-139779 GCF_009176505.1 Sitodiplosis mosellana
TTGAGAGGATTTAGTAGTTTTTAGTACATTTTAGTACTCTTTTAGTACTTTTAGTACTGGGTCTGCAAAGCCCATGAGAAGTACTAAAAATTTGCTTCAGAAACTATTGCTCTATTTCGAGTAGTTGAGAAGTTATAGAACTCCGAAAATGTTCGATGATATCGTTTGGTAGCGACAAGTGACTTTGAGCCAAAAAAGTGGGCAAGATTTGATTTTTTTGGGTTAATAATGAACCATTTCGGACAAAATGAGCCAAATTGTCTCTTATTTTGACCTAAATTATCATTTGGCATAGCCAAAACCAAAATCACATTTGGTCACCTTCACTTTGTTCCACTGTGTTATTGAACAATCAACGACATACAGTCACTGAAATAGGAATTTTCAACGTTTCGAGAGCACCGATCAGGGAGAAAGCTTTATCACCTCAGGTGGTATTTCTTAACGGCCGATCAATATGACCATTATAGCATTTCGATATTCGAACGGAAATCCCCCAGAGCGTGTTATGAGTACTAACGTCAGCAGCACTAACTAACGTCAGCTGCTGATATCAGCTGCTGACGAGTATGCGTTGCGTTGTTTCAACGCATTTGCAGTATAAAAACGAAAGGGTAAGAAATCATAACATTGGATTCAATCATAACAATGGATCGTTCAATCAATTTTATAATGCAAATGCGTTGAAACAACGCAACGCATACTCGTCAGCAGCTGATATCAGCAGCTGACGTTAGTTTGTGCTGCTGACGTTAGTGCTCATAACACGTCCTGAAATCCCCTATTGAGATATTTATCAATAAATCAATTTATTAATTGAATTTAATTTCGCAGAACAATTCCGATTTGTATCACGTAAGACGTCTGACTGATCATATTTGATTTCTTTTCAATCGTATGGTTCCTTTTGCAAATGGAAGCGCAAATCAGTTCGAGAAACACTAAGGTAAGACATTATCTTATTGCGTTTGTAAGCATACTTCAGATTGGCTGACTTTGATATGAATATGTCATAAAAAAGAGTTACAATCTTACATTCATTTGGTTTTCGGTCTTTTAAGATTTCAGCAATTCAATTCATCCAAATAGGTTTTAGTACATATAAGTGCATCACAAATTTGAAGAAAAATTACAAGTTTTTAACAATATTCTAGATTTATTTTCAGATTAAATAAATCGAAATAAAAATAGAAAAAATGAAGACATTACTTGTGTTGTCTCTCCTCGTGTCATATTCTACTGGATTCATGTTAGGTAATTTAATATTTTCGGGACTACTATTCAACTTCCCTTTTCAGCTCTTAGAATTCAATTCTAGACTTGTTTTTTTTTCATATTACAATGGTCTATAGGCGATGGATTTTATGATCGGTGAGCTTAAACATCCGGATCCGGATGAATTGTTATGTGTTTAACCGACGTTCTTCGTGTTTTTTTTTAGAAGAATGGATAAATTTCGCAAATTAATCAAACAAAGTAAGTCGAAAATAGTTTATTGGAGATTGCTCGTTCAGAATTCTACTGAAATATTCTTTTTACGATTTAGATGATGCATCTGGAGTAAAAAAGGTTCTCCAACAAGGAATGAATATAAATTCTCGATTTGAATATCAAAAAACAGCAATTCATCTAGCTGCAGAATTGGGTATGGGAATTTAAGTGAAATGTGTATAAAAGAACGTAGTATTCATACGTATATGGGAATGTGGCCGTCAAGCATGAAATTATTGAATATAAATCAGAGCTCATTAAATCACAAAGAGCATTCGATCAAAGTATCGGATTTAAAATGACAGCGTCTGCTTGGAAAATCCATTGACCTCGTTGTACAATAAACTCATCAGAAAATGTACGAAATTGTGGAGAAAATCATTAATGGTGCATTGGATTGTATTTTTGCAGGTAGCATCGATGTTGTTCGCATTCTCGTTGAACTTGGCGCTAGAGTCAATGCTACGGATAATTGGAGAGAGACACCACTTCATTTGGCAGCTCAGTATGGTGATTCTCTTACTACCTCAAATCACGAAGAATCTTGTGACTTTGATCCTTTTTTGCATTCAGGTCACACGAATATTGGTCGAATTCTTATTGAACGACGTGCTAATATTAACGCCAAATCTTTTGGGGAATTGACGGTTCTTCATATAGCGGCTATTTTTGGTAAGTGGTGTTTCAATAAGTTGAAATGTGACAAAAATGACACAAGAGTCAAATAAAAGTTCAAACATCAACGATTCGGTTTTAATTCAGGTCATGCAGATTTTGTACAAATGCTCATCGAACACGGAGCAAAAGTCAATGCAAATGACAATGATGGAAAAAATACACCACTTCAATTCGCAGTTGAAAATGGTAATTGTCTAAATATCTGCCTCAAAACGCCAGCAATCTTTTCTGCCAATGTCAAATTGGCGTTGATACAATTGCATTGTAGGTAAAACGAATGTCGTTCGAGTTCTAGTTGAGCATGGCGCTGATGTGAATGCTAAAAATAATATTGGAGAGACACCACTACATAAAGCAGTTATGAATTCAAAACATTCAGATGTTGTTCGAATCCTCATTAAACAGGGCGCTGATGTTGAAGCTAAGGATCAACGTGGAATGACACCTCTTCACAACGCAGCTTGGCGTGGTAATTATTAACATTATTTTTTTAATTCACAACAAATCTTCAAAATTCATTCGATTTTTCATTCAGGGAATTTGAAAATTACTCAAACCTTAATTAAATTTGGCGCTGAAGTCAATGCTAAGACTCAGAGACCAATTCATAGTGGATGGACGCCACTTCACTATGCAGCTACGTATGGTAATTGTTCAATAGAAAAATAGAATTTCAATTTATCGGAGGTTTCAATTCAATGAACCACCCATTGACTTTGACTCGTTTTCAATTCAGGACATTCAGATATTGTACGAACCCTCATTGACCATAGCGCCGATGTTAACGCTAAGAACGGAGATGAAATGACGCCACTACATTTCGCGGCTGTTTATGGTAATTACCTGAAAATTTGTTGTAAATCACAAACCTCAATTTTGATCCGCTTTTAATTCAGGTCATGTGAATGTCGCACGAATTCTTTTCGAGCATGGTGCTCAAATCAATGCTAGGAACAAAAGTGGAAAGACACCGCTCGAATATGCAGAGGAAAAAGGTAATTGTCTGAATTGTTACCTCAGAAATATGTGCCAATCGATTTATCATTTGTTGCGCATTTTTTGCAGAGAACACCGAAATCACCAACATCCTAAAATAAGCTGAATGAAACGAAGACCAAGGATCCACGGAAGTCAATGAAGTCGGAATATAGCGATAAAATTCATTCTTTGTATTTGTAACAATAAAATTGTTCGGAAATTTCCTCATGGTCAGTATTTGTGCCTTTTTCAATTCATTCGTTAATCGAATCAATTGATCGAGAACTTGCACCAGATGGCTTGGATTGTGAAGACAAGAAAATGTGTGTCAATTAAAAATTTATGCATTCGAATTTCGAAGCACTTCTGACCATTTACCAAAATCGGGTTATTAAGTTACACCCCAAAATAGAACAGTCTGTACTCTCAGAAAAATTAGCAGACTTTTTGTTCCGATGCGGAACAATCCATCCGATTTATCGGAATCATTATATACTAGAAATGCCGATAAATCCATCCGAGTTCCGATAAATCGGAACATTTGTTTCGCTAATTTTTCAGAGAGTATACAAAAAGAATAGATAAAAACGCACTACGCAGTCGTTCCAAATGTTGAATGTTTTTTCATCTGTTTCTGTTATCATTTGTTTCGATTGTATGAACATGCACCCCCTTTCAAGAGCCATAATTTATGCAATGCCATAAATCGAGTACGCGTTATTGTCATCATTTTTCAACAGAGGGCAAAGTTTCAAATTACGACTATTGTAAAAGATTCGATCCAGATGGATGATATTTTATTTCTTTACGTCCAATCAAAATGCACATGGTTTATGTGTGTAAATGTTTTTTATTATTAGATCTTATCAGAGATTGATTAGGACGAAACATGTTTGAAATTATGAAAACTGAACACACATTTACATACAAATGGTACAGCAATTTCGAAAGTAGATTTTAATTAGAAAATGAAATGTAGCGTTGAAGCAATGACCAGTGTGGAAATGATGCTGAAAATGGACAAATTTTGGGCTGTATTGCATCCATCTTCAAAACACTGGCAAACACTTTCCATATGATGGTCATTATCGACTATGTAACATTCTTTCATCGATCTTCGATATCCACACGTTCTTACCTGTAATGGAAATGGAATTAGGATTAATATTAGTAATCAATTAATCGGTTAAAATGAACAAGACTTGAAAAATGTAAATTAAAAAATATTCTTACCACTCGACTTGCGTCTAGGTCAGTTTTCTTCAGAAACTTGACTACAAGAAGGGAAAAAAAATATTACAAACGCATATTACATGGCATAGTCAAGCTCAAATCTTGCTTGAATCATATTACGTACATTTGTATGTCATTGTTCGGCAAAATGCTGGATTCCCCTCCGCATCAGTGTCGTCACACGGCTGGTGAAAACCGGCCACTTTATGCGGTGGGTGTGCGCGTAAGTCAGCGCATTCCGGATCCAAATGAGAATTGCATTGATAGCAATTAATTGCGTCCACTAAGCAAAAATTGAAATATTGCGTTAAAATTCTCCGTTTGTTATGAAGCAACTACGTTTATGGTGAAGTTAAGAGTTATCAAATATCAGTTTCAACACACACACGAAATGAAACAACTGACAAGCTGATATGGTTGTATACATTTTACAGAGTAAATAGGAACAAAATCTGGATTAAGTGTATGATCGATTTCCATTGATTTTTTGTTTTAACCGGACAAATCATACAAATCTCAGCCGCTCAGACCTTTCTTTTCGGTTGAACCAGATTAAAGCAGAAAGCTAGACATTTCTGAGACGTTTTTTGATTAGATTTAGACCGTTACGAAACGATCCGTTGAATTCAAATAACAAACGGTCAGCAAAAAATGAATTCGCAAATTCGATACGCGAATAGTTTGAAGAGTGTGCCTTGTTATGTACGCTAATTGTTCAATTACATTCAATTTTTTTTTTCGTTCAAGATAGAAATGAATGAAGTATCAAACGTAAAAATACGAACAATGTTTCAATAAACGGAAATCCATTTGCAATGACGATAAGTGATCGATCACGATGGCAAATTAAGATCGGATAAGCGATGCATCAGCAAAAATAGGTCATCTCGTTTAGGGGAACGTTGCTATTAATTTTCAATCGTACAGAGCTACTTTGTGACGGCAAATTAGAATCCTCTATTAAAATATTATTTGTCAATTCAATTATCATTTTTGCAAAGTGAAGTGCAGAAGCAGCGTCAGTTGAATTAACTGATTATGACATTGAATGTTCTTTTGCCTTACATAATTTTAAATGTCTTTATTTACTCTTCCTTTCTAGGAATGATACCATTTTGTGATCTTCACTTTTCTCTCATGAATTAGACACAATTTACACTCATTTAGACATTCATCCGCGATGATGATATTATCTCGAAGTGAAATGGTCACGTGACTCAATTTTGAAGAATATTAAATTAACTGCGCTTTTATGTAGCACTTTGCGTGCAATCGAATGAATATTCGTTTGTATCCATAGCCGAATAACTAGAATGAATATTCGTTTGTATCCACTAGTTTTGAACAATGTCTGCATTCGCATTTCGAGTGTGCTACGCAAGTGGAGGAAAGCTAGCCAGCGGTTTGAATTGGTTTTGATTGGATAATCTAAATACAATTGCTGATAATGTATACACATGTATGGAATTATGGAACAATTCAATTTCATGGTTCACTAAACTTGAATCAATTTAACGGCAGAATTTTGGATTTTTGGGTGGCGTTTCAATGTTCAAGGTCTTTTATTTTAATTCACTTCTATTGTTTTTTTTTCGACCTACCTGTTGCTACCGAAAAATAGCCAAGTAGGACAACAATCACGCAAAATAACTTGGAGCAATACATTGTGATGAACAATGGCTATTGTGAACGAATAATTTTGACGATTTATACCTTTAAAACTTTTTGGTACTTTTAGTTTCAACTCAATTTAATTTATCAACGGATCTGGTATACTTTTATTGACGATCAATTGATATGCTCCACAATGGTAAAAATTGTTGCTTTAAACTCTTTATCGAATGCAATTTTTTTACATTTTTTAATTACAATAGCCACCGTAAAATAAGCGTTGATATTATTTTGCACGTATTCAAATAGATGCACTCCGTCTACAATTCCTCACGAAAACAATAAAATTGGATATTCTTTTTTAAACTCGTAAAAATGCTAAACTGCACACTTGGACTTGAAAACCGAAATGGGCCGAGTGATGTGTGTGCTTCGTGCCGAGTTCGCAGTCCGTGTGTGATCGCATCAATCGGCAATTAATAAGTAAACGTCTGACACCGAGAAACACGGATATTTATGCGTTCGCCCGAATTTATTCTGTCTGAATTTCAGTTGACGGAGAGAGTATGCGTACGGATGTGATCTCATCATCCGAACGTGCATTCAACGATCACACGCAACCGGTGTTGTACCGTTCCCGTCTCGTCAGCTGTTTAACCAACCGAAACCACTTTTTTGATTGGTCAACATCATAGGGGTATTGCAACGACCATAAAATATATGTATTTCATCAAGTTTATCAAGCTCTTTCCAAGTTTATGCATAGTGTCGAACTTTTGTTCAAGCTCCACCATCTAAATGTACAGTGAAATAATTTACGGGCACGACGTAAGATGGCGTTTTTTCTGGTCAAAAAAGTTGCAATACCCCTATGGTCAACATACTGACAATTGGAGCGGTAATTGCATGAAAAAGAGAGAGCGAAAACGAGAAATGGCGAATGTGCGATTGTAATTGAATTTGAAATCTTACTTGCGATTCTCCAAGTTGAAAAGTACGCAAAAAAGCAAAGCCAATGTAAGTTTGTATTATCTGAGTGCATCTGGACAATACCAGATATACCAATAACAAATTTACTGATAATAGTTGGGTTACACGAATGTGCGATGTCGTAACGTTTACTGGTTGAATCGTATGTCGCGGTGATTTTTCAAAATCTTTAACGCTGTCAATGACATTTGGGATTTCAAAGGAAGATATAGCTGACGGTTAATACTTTTTTGATCACGTGCGACTCGGTTCTACAATCAAAACTTGAAGAAAGAAAAACCTGTAAACAGCATTTTCCAGTTGAAGTTCCTTCGAACTTTTTTATTCCACGCGAGTTATACCAATGTATCAAGCATTGGAATGAGGATTTCTTTTATGCTCAAAATAGAAGCAACTCCATTCTCCAAATGTCCATAAACGTAACGGACTATCAAATTTAAAATATAAACCCGTCCAACGGATACTTTTGTGAGATTATATAGCTAATTGAATAACTGTCTTGTCTTTGTTTTTATTTATAGATGTGATATTCTTATCATATCGTATGTGACTTCAAATCGAAGCGAACGCATTGCGGCAAAGACAAAAGAATCGTTGCTTACTATCAACTTTATGATTGCGGGCGGTCAGTTAAGGCAATAATGTTATTTTGGTTAGTTTACTGTCATTTAAGGGCAATAAACTCACTGCTCTTTTCATTATTTTCGACTAAAGTCGCCGAAAAATGGATTTAGCCATGTAATCTAACTCTCAAAACTATTTCCAGTTGAAAATCGACCGTTGCAATTTTCGAATGAACTTAAATCGAAATAGAGCAATTTGGTCTAAATATGCGCGAAACTCAATCAATCATCAAATCTGAAGAATTGTGTCACTTAAAGTCCGTGTTGTGTGAAACGGTATCGCACGATTCCCCGCTTTTTCCTGAACACATACAACGACATTGTTCAAAAGCGGCAGCCTAGAAATGACGACATAACATACATACAACAGACTGGCGGCACCGGCGCAACTCAGCTTCCGATTATTCAATCGCAGTTGAGCAAATGTGCGAGATGTACGAAACGCGATGGAATGTAACACAAAAAGAAGTAGCCGCTGTTGAACACAAGCGCAAAATGCACACAGAGACACAGACACACACTCACGAAACCGAGTTGGAGCATAGCAAATAAAGTAGATCACTTTTCAGAATAGGAGCAGTATAACGTCGTATAAGTTTTCCACTGGAGCTCAAACGTGAACAGTTGCCGAGAGTGTACACTCCTTTTGATAGCCATTGGTGATTGAAGCAGAGCATAACAGGTTCAGGAAAAAATTTGGTGTGTTTGCCAATTTGCAATCGTCGAAACGAAAATTAATCGATTTTTCTGTGAGTTTTTGCTATTCACTTGGTGTGTACACTTTTTTCAATTGGAAATTAAATCCACGGCGTGAATTTTAAGGTGAAAGAAAAAAAAAACCATAAGTTGAGAACCAAAAAAAAAATTTGCATTGGAAAAAAATGGCCGCGAAACAATCAATTATCATTGCAAGTGTTTTACTCTTAGTGATTTTCGTTGAACAAGGTGAGAAAATTTTTATGCATATGCAAATTTGTAGCCACACAAGATTTGCCAAGTTTCTCTGTTATTTGTTGCATTATAAATCTTTTTTGTTCTCTCGTCTGTTTACTGTTTGTTGTGCTTTGAAAAAAAAAATTCTATTGCAGCCCCATGATAGTTTTGTTGAGTTGTGAAAATGTGACGAAAAAATGTGTTCATCATATATATTATTTTAACTTTTTCACTTAGACTAAATGGAAGCATGTAACATTCGGTATTGTTTCATTGGAAATTCATTAGTGGTACGCAAATTATGTCGTTTCATGTATCATACCAATTTTGTCTATCTATCGACCAGTAAATCGTTATTTAATGCATGACACAATGTTAAAGTGGAATATATCAAAAGTGCAAAGTATGCCACAAAGGAAGAAGAGAAGGCGAAAAAGTCGCGCATTGGATGACGAAAGAGTCGTGTCAAAGGAGAAAAATCGCTGACGAAATATATATGCCATAGGATATTCAATCGATAATTTGGTCGGGGCAAAGAACCGACGGGTGGAAATAATGTATGAAAATTCAAACGAAACGCTGAACGCGCATGCGATTCTCTTGTGACACAAACACACACACACACATGCATCGAGAAATCACAATACGTACTACACTGAAAATGTGGAAAGAAGGACACCAAATTCCTTTCCCCCATCATGCGAATGAAAATGTTACACATCGGCATCATTCTCTTACGTAACCATTCCATTTTCTCACATCGATTCATCCAAAAAAAAATCAACAATCACGTTTAAAATGCATCAGCAACTTCTGCCGTCTCTCCTCTCTGACTCTCTCGCTTCAACAATGATTGCAATCAACTTTCACTGAATCAGTTTTTAATGACGAAAAACTCTCAATTTTATTTTCGCATTACGCAATTTCATGATGTAGTCGACATCAATAGTAAAAAATACGGAAATATCAACTATGGTATATGCGTAATGCAGATAAAGCAATTATTCTAACTATCTCAAGAACACACACACACACAGTATTGTTAGTTATGTAAGCATGGTTCTAATCTTAACGTTTATAATATTATAGCAACACCCTATTTATTTTTTCGACATTTTTTTTGTTTTAATCTTTATTTACATTATCAGCATGTAAGTAAGAATATGTACATTTTTTTTTCCTTTTGCTCAGTGCGGCTGAGAGCCTTATCGGTTCACTTTGTATTTCTTATGTTATTTGAGTTTTTATTTTCAGCTCAATACACGCAACTTTATATTATTCTGTTTGCATGAATTGTCCGCAGCAAATGTATATAAGTAAATATTTGTCATATGCATTGCATTCTTCATGCGATATTTTGTTTGAATTCGAACATTTTCATTTTGGGATTAATGAACCAAATTCAAACCCACGTGTGGATGTTATTACAAATAGGTTCAGCGATAAAATGCTTCGAATGTAACAGTCACTACAATCAAGGATGTGAACTGGACCTTGTGCCATCAAACTTTTCCGTGGATTGTTCATTAAAACAGGATCGCGATGATAGAAATAAGCCCATCCAATACACCATTTGCCGAAAAGTGCTGCAAGTCATCGAATTCTCGGTGAATCAATGTAAGTTAATTGTTTTATTGTTGTAACAAACGATTCTGCCTAACCAAATCCATATAAGACTCTCCACTCTTTTCTGATCCAGTGCCAGCTAATGTGCGCGTCATCCGGTCGTGCGGGTAAGAAGATTTGTTTTTGTTTTTTTTTGTTTCTAATATTCTCACCTATAGATTTTAATACTTTATTATCTGAGAGATGTATGACTCGTGTGCAAATATTGTAGCTGAGTAGCCTATCTGACTATTTTCGGACGTTTTGGTTTGCTATTGAACATTATTCGCACACGACGGAGCTCCAAAATCGAAAATTTTAATCTAAAATCAATCTTCTGATTCCACATTTACAGCTATGATGCGAGAACCTACTCCAATACCTGTTATAAAAGACACGGTAAGTAGTCCAAAAACACTGATCAACCAGATACAAGCTATCGTTATCATTCGAAATATGTCATTGGCATAATACATTTCACATGTTCATTTGTTACAGGATTTGGCGGTCGTCAGATTGTGTGCGCTTGTGATCAACGAGATAATTGCAACCATTCGAATTCGTTAAAAAGCCCGATCATGCTAATAGCTTTATTTAGCGCCATCGTTGGCTTTTTATCACATTAAGATGATACGGTTGCATAAGCACAGCGAGTAAAGAAAAAACACGGCTAAAAGAAGATCTTGCTTCGCAA
This sequence comes from Sitodiplosis mosellana, assembly GCF_009176505.1. Lineage (NCBI taxonomy): Eukaryota > Metazoa > Arthropoda > Insecta > Diptera > Cecidomyiidae > Sitodiplosis > Sitodiplosis mosellana. The sequence continues at coordinate 138,299 of NW_022601274.1, forward strand.
CGAAACAAGACAAGACATTCATTATTGGAACAACAGTCCACCGAGACAAAGCCAATCGCCATTGCGACGCACTTATGCTGAGTGATTTTGTTTAATTTTTTCATTTTCTAATTAATTTTTTGGACATTTTTTTTATTAATTTCTGATTCCAGAATTGAAATAGTAATAATAATATAAACGCACGCCCTAGGCATAGACATATCCACCCGTGTCGTTGTGTCTTGCTTGAGTCAATACAATGAACACGAATTTAGACTTGAATGGAATAACAACAGCAAATTAAAACATCAGGAAAATTCTTTGGTTTAACTCAATCGTGTTGAGTCAGAGCGTTGTGACATAGAAACAAATCAGCCATCCCCTTGTATTTCGTTTTAGTTGAAAAAAAAAACAACAACACTTTTTACTGTGTTCTTATCGTATAAGAGACCAAGCGATTTGAAAGGCTATCACTCCCATGAAAACTTTTTAGACGCTTATAATATATTCACGTTTTAAATTGATCACATTGTTATATCAAAGTTTTCTTTTTTCGTTTCCCTCTCAAACTTTTACTTGATTACAGAACGCATGAAATATCCTCCTAAGGTATTATTCATGGTTTGACTCTGGTCCTATCCCACGTAGTTTAACTGTTACCAAAAAATATTTATGATGCCATTTTATCTAAGAAAAAAACAAACAAAGTCAATCGATTTTCAGTTTTAGCATTTTGGACAAAACCACACACATAATAATGTAATAGCAATTCTTTTAACAGAACAAACAAAAATGGTTATTGCAAGACGGCACAAGCCATGGATATAAGCTAATAAATGAATTTGATCACCATGTTATATCTACAGTAGCATAAATTAATGTAGAGACAAATGATAGGATATACAAGAAAAATTTCACAATTTATATTCGTCGTCTTGAGGACTAAAGTGACTTTTAGTTTTGTCATATATTGTCGTGAGTTGCTTCATAAAGAAATGTTTTTTTTTTCTATTTTTGTTCGAGACATGTTTAGGCAATATGATAAAAATTAAATGTTTCGTGATTCGAAGACACTATTTTATTCAATTGGCATGGATGCTGAGTGAGTAGCAGCATGTTACAGCTTCAGAGTTGAATGAAATCGGTTTTGAATAGTCTGATATGACGTTAAAAAGGACAAAAATGGTTTTTGTCATTCGTCACTTCAGTTCTTTGCTGAAACGAGATTTTGTTACTTTTTCGAAGCTACTTTGTTACCAACATAATTATAATCAAAAGTGTCCACAGCCAACATCTCATTCATTCCATAAATTCCAATAAATTATATAGGTATACAGCTCAATTTTCGTACATTTATGTGCTTCGAGTTCGAACCATTTCTTCATTTAAAATTCAAATTTAAATCAATTTGGAAATTTGTAGCCCTGGCTTTATTATCGAAACTAAATGGAAATTTCATTACGTATTGCAAATCCAATAGCCACCACCAAATACAAAAAAAA
>NW_022601274.1:139789-147132 GCF_009176505.1 Sitodiplosis mosellana
AAATCGTTGTTGCATAAGTCATTTTTCTTCAGTTCTTCAGTAAAATTATCGGTAACCATAAATACGTTCGATTGTTTTTCGTCGGGTCTTATGGTTTCAGTCTGTTGCGTGCAACGCAATCCGTTTGCGAATGTGTTAGGTCGGCCTCGTTTCAGATTTGCACGTGGTATTTGAACATGTTTGTCAACATTCGGACTGATTAGTGTGACTTTTGGTTGCAGCGGTGATTTTCGAGTGGTTCGTGTGCTTTTTGACACGATTGGTGAGTTTGGTCCCAAATGCCATGATTTGTTACGCGTAAGCCGAACATTTTCCTGCGATTTACGTCGAATGCTCCCAATTTTGCGCGCACTTGGTGATCGAAAAACTCGGTTTTCAGCACTTGAACGAATCTTTAGGCCACGGCTCAAATGCTTTGCCAACTGCTCAGTCATTGGTGATGTATTCATCATTTCGGTTTCTTCCAGTGTCCGTTCGAATTTCTCTAGAACCCGCTCGGGACCGTTTCGTGTGTCATTCGTATCGACTGAATCCATTGAATTGTTCGCAAGCGACGACTGCAGCTTGATGAACTCTTTCGAAATTCGCGTTTCAATAGCAGAAACACGATCCTTTATTTCTTCATATTCACTTTTTGTCATTTGAGCTTCCCATGAGTCAAATTTTTTTACCGGTTCTGGCGGCTGAATGGATGAAATTGTAGTATCTTGAATTGTATTCAACAACGGCTTCTGACTTTCACGTGTTCCGCTACCCGACACCATGAAACTCCATCGTCTTTCTAACGATGAAACAATCGATGACTTGCCTCCATTCGACTGCTGCGATCCATTTTTTGAGTACCGCTTTCCACCCAAGCTTAGACGACTCTTCTTTACGGGCCTGTAAATTGATTGAAATATTGATAGTAAGTTTAAAAATGGCGAAATCTTGAACATTTTTACGAACTGTGAAGCACTTACTTATTTTTGGTACATGCCATTGGAGTAGACGGCAAGATGCCACCGGTTGGTAACAGCGCCAGGACATCTTTTCTGTAATGAATTCAAATATGCATCAGATAAAGCTGGATAAAAAACTTATTACGTCAAATTTTCTTACTTTTTCTTTGAACTAAAGGCACCAGCCTCCAACGCTTTACGTTTTTTGGATTTGTTTATGCACGGAGTTGATTGTATTTCACTTTCGTGGTGACTATTGTCTAAATTTTCAGTGGATCCAATGGCACCTACAATCTTTCGGAATCCATCAGAGAAACCGTTGAACATTCCTGTAGAATAGATGCGTTTAATATGGATCTAATTCAATTTTAGTAACATTGCTTACGTGTCAACGAGCCGCTGCGTCGTTTCTTCTTCTTTTTGATATCGGTTTCGGGTACTTTCATACGACCTGGGTCAATTGATCGCCGTGATTGCGGTACCATTGTGAAATTCAACGGATCATTGCCGACGGTTTCGGGTAATTCAAGACTTGGCAAACGATGTACCAGCTCGGGAGGAATCAATCCCAGTTCATGTGCATTATCGATCAATATTTCAATGATTTGTACGTGTGACACCAGTCTTTGGCCGTAGCTTTCATTTATGGGCATTAGGCCGGGTGCAAAAATGATTGCCAAATTTTTCGTTGACATTTTATTGGCGGTCGAATGAAGTGACACCAAATTTAAAAACTGCATGAAATAGACTAGTGTGTTTAACGCCACATTGGGCAACAGCAAACAGACCATTTTTATAGCGGCTATTTTACGCTCGTGCGTTCCCTTACAAAGCAAACAACGTAGAATGGTTTCTTGGAAATTGCCGGGCGGCAACAATGGTTCGGGTAGTTCACGAAAGAAAAACTTCAAAACGCTTGCAATGTCAATCACATTCCAAGTGTCGTCCATCGGAATGCCCAATTCGAGTTTTTCCTATGTGTTTGAAAAACGAAATCATTGAAACAATCCATAATTGAACGGAAATTAAAATCAACATACTCGAATTTCCTTCTGGCGAGTTGTCGAACCAGCCTTTCGAAAAATGCCTTCCACTTCAATGTGATCCATAATGCGAGCACAGGCGTCGGATACAAACAATGGTATACGACACAACGATCCATTTGACAGCTTGACATCCGTAAATTCCAAATTGTTCAATGGCACTCCAAATATTCTCTGATGGCTCGAATGCTGTTCAATAATTGACAATAATAAAAAAATTCTTTATTCTTTGAGTTCAACACATTTTTTCTGACATTTGATGAAACTTCATTGAATTTCATCTAACATCTGCACCAAATATCTTGCTGATAACTTGGATTTACTGCACAAACCTGTTGGTTTTTCGATTTTTTCTCTTTTCTGAATTTGATTCCATACAAATCACGTAGCTCAGTAACAATGATCGCAGATAGCTCTGCATTGTTCGGCACTTCGTTTATAAACATCGCGGAAATGAATTTAGAACAAAATCCACTAAAACATCAACATTTACGAGGGAATTTTATTAAAACAAAAAAATTGGCACGATTTATAACTTTTTTTTTCACTTGATTAAGAACATTTTATTTTCATGGTGGTGTGAAACGTTATCGCCAACTAACATCGAACAACGGTCGCAATAAACTGGTATCGTTTGCATTAATTCTGGCGAACTGTCCCGAAGAAACGTTGGCTTGTTTTGCTTTCAAAAACTTAAATCAGTGTGTAATGGCGTTAACAACGGCACGCAACGCACATCAACGCAACCATCATTGAACGCATCCAATGACGAACGGCAGCTGCTTTATCGTCGTAAAACAAATGATAGTTTATTTGTTTTAATTTGAAATTAGAGTTTTCATATATAAATTTATTTTAAAAAACGAATATTTGAAATTTTAATTCTTTCGACATTTTAACCGCTGAAACAAAATATCCACTTAAACATATTGAACGAAAACAAACAGCCGCGTTATGATGATAGAACATATTTGCCGCATGAGCGGTAAACGTCAAGTGGCAAATTTGACACATACGCGTTAATTGATGAGACTTTATATATGTCAACTAAGAAATTACGTGGTACGAACAAAACGAATACACATAAATCTATCGAAAAAATTGGAAGACCCAACAGAAAAAAACACTTTTTCGATGGTTTAAAATTAGTTTAGTCGTTCACATATTTAGCATCGGCCAAATTGAAGGATGGCAAATAAAATCTGGGACGAATTTGAAAAGTTCTATTTTTTTTGTTTGGAAGTTAAATAAAATGTCAGTAGAGATGCGGGCACTGGGCTTGTCAGTGATTAGTATTTTACTAACGTCAGCTGTTATCGGAAATGCATATTATCAGAAAAAACAATTCTATCCATCGGTTGTTTACATTACCAAATCGAATCCTAGCATGGCGGTGAGTTCAAACCATTCTTCCGCTTAGCTTACCATGTCTTGACAATGTCAATAATTTTCTCTTGCTCAGGTCATTTATGTTCAATCGCTAGTCGGGGTTTTGATGATGGGCAAACTCATGAAAAAGGTATTTCCAATCGAATTATCTTTCCTTTGGCACAGTGTTATTTACCTCGGCTATTTGGTATCTATTGCAGATATTTTTCGGTACATTACGAGCGGCGGAGTTTGAACATTTAATGGAACGTTTCTGGTACGCCCTAACCGAGACCTGTTTGGCGTTTACAGTGTTTCGAGACGATTTCAATCCAAAGTTTGTTGCGCTGTTCACGGTGCTGTTGTTTTTAAAATCATTCCATTGGTTGGCTGAAGAGCGCGTCGATTACGTATGTTCTGATTCGTTGCGTAGATTTCGAATCGATTTTATTCATGTTTACATTTCCTTTTCCCATGTCTCTTATGGCAACAGATGGAAAGAAGTCCAGTGATTGGTGTGCTATTTCACCTACGAGTTTCGTCATTACTCACCGTATTGGGTTTGATGGACTACTACATGATCTCACATGCATACGAATTGACGATGGCAAAGGGTGCTACAGTCCAATTGGTGTTCGGATTCGAATATGCAATTCTAATCACCATGATTGCTAATATCGCCATCAAGTATGTGTTGCATGCGGCCGAAATGAGAGCAGACACGCCATGGGAAAATAAGGCGGTATTTTTGCTTTACACCGAACTGGTGATTGGTTTCATTCGAGTTGTACTCTATGTTTTGTTTGTTGCCATTATGGTGCGGATATACACGTTGCCATTGTTTGCTTTTAGACCGATGTATTATACTATGAGGTACAGTCAACCGTTTTATTTCTCGCACAAATGTCAGTTATCCTCATTGTTTGTGTGCTTTTTTCTACGTTTTCTTAGGAATTTCAAGAAGGCGTTGAACGATGTCATTCTATCACGACGTGCCATTCGCAACATGAACACTCTCTATCCAGACGCAACGCCAGAAGAATTGGCATTGTCTGACAATATTTGCATCATTTGCCGCGAAGATATGGTCAACACATCGAAGAAACTCCCTTGTGGCCACATTTTCCATACCGCTTGCTTGCGATCATGGTTTCAACGACAACAAACTTGTCCAACTTGCCGCTTAAATATCCTACGCAACACAAACTCACCCACGGAGCAGGCAGCTCAAAACGATGGCATGGATCAATTGAACAACAACAATCAAGCGAATGCAGCAAATGCAAATACAGCTGCTGCTAACGCAAATGCCCAAAACAACAACAATAACGCAAACAACATCTTCAATGCACGTAAGTGTTGACACAGTTAAAGCTACGCACATTTAATTCCTTCATATTTTTAAAGGTTTACTTCGTTTTTCTCTTGCACAGATCCAAATCCATTTGCGAACATTTTGAATGCGCAATCAAATGTCAACAATCCATTCTCAGCGAATCCATTTTCGACCAATCCACTTCAATTCAATCCATTTGCATCTGTTCCGATGAATCCGATTCCACCACCTCCGATACCAGCGTTTGCATTCACTCCACCTCCCACCATACCGACCAATCTGGAACAATTGTCGGATGAAGAGCTTCGATTACTTGAAGGAAACGAACGACGTAATGTTGAAGAGCGCATCAAAGTATGTATAAACGGAAGTCTTGCCGTTAAAACTGAAACTAAATGATTGTTTAATTTCCAGTTGCTCAAAAATATCCAACTGTTAATGGACGCATCAGTGGCTTTGATGAATCAATACGCAATAATATCAGCCCAATTTCCACCACTTCAAACCAATCCAACTCCATCTGCATCAAGTGCAACAACAACTCCAACGGAAGCAGATACAGGCACAGCTACGACGTCCGATAGTGTAGAAACGACAAAATCGAACAGTGAAGAGAAAAAACCGATCACACCATCGAACACCACCGATGATGAAGCGGGTCCATCCACATCACAGAAAAGTAGCTCGATTGAGACATTGGAAGTTGATGGGAATGTTGTGACTATCGAAGACATTGGTGAAAATGATTCATCGGACCCAAACGATCCAATCTCTGAAGTACGAAGGCGACGATTGCAACGATTCGAATCGAGCACCCAAGAAAGTTAGAACCGCTAAGTTTGGATCTTTTTCATAGACCATTTAAGTAAATTAAGAGAAAAGAAAAGGAGAAGATGAATATGTTTATCTAGTAATTTGAATTTTGTGGTCAAGTAAATCATAAGCAAACAAGAAAATCAATTCGATGGAGTGAATGCAAAAATTTGCAATGTAACGAATTTTTTTTGCCAATGATTAAAAACAAAAACACTGACGATATAATATTCGAACATTGTTGGCAATTAAACCTTAAGATATATGCAATACAAATTCACAATGATTTATCATTTTTTTTCGAGAGTTGATTTGTTAATTTGCATGATAGAGATCGAGTGAATGATTGAATGAATGTGTAAGCACTTTATATCTATTGCCGTGTAGGAGCACGCTACGAGAAAATTTGAATCCCACAGTTACGGTTTGAGTATACAGTTTTACTGGCACTCACACCGGACCGTTGTTTATTCAGGCATTTTTGAAAAATTGGCAAAAAGACAATTGTGATTGAAACCTAATATGCGTAATTCATAAGAACTTTTATTATCATTCTTTTTTTTTATTTATAAAAAAAAACAACTTTCATCATATAAACCAATACACTAAAGGATTGCGTGCTTAAATCCCATCAATAAGAATACAATTCAATAAATGTATGTAACTATAACGAAAACAGAATTGGGCATTTTGATTTTAATACTTCTGATTTATGCTATGCGAAATCTATTTACAATTTAACGAAAAATAAATCGACTTTTCAATCATCATCCATGCCGTCCCCCGGCACAACCCAATATGATATCAATTCGCTTTGCCGCTTCAGTTTGACCAATTCATCTCTTTTGCCACGTGTGAAGAATCCAAACTGAAGAAAATAAAATCTTCGATTACAAATGTTTCAAATTCATTGTTAGGGTCTCAACTTACTCTGAACAGCGCGTACGAAATGAGAATCAGTGATAAAAGACCGAAAATAATCGAAAGTACATAAATCCACAGAGGAGTTGAATTGTCCACGTATTTCGAAATTACTGTAAACGGTTGATTTTGAACGACTTGGACTGTGGATCTGTAGAAATAGGTTGATTTAAATCGAGTTCAACTATTGAATCAAATTTTAGCAAACTTACGTGTCATCGTCAAATATTTCCCCAAGTTCCACCGATGTCCGAATCACCAGAATATCCCTCTTTCCCGACATAATTCTGGCCATTTTCGCCATATCAATTGCAAAGTTCAACGTGATCAAAACAGGAGAATTACTTGCTTTGAAATTGGACACCCTGAACCTTCCCACCAGGCAATATTCTTGATTTGAGTCCTTACAGTCGAAATGAATTGTACGATTGGATGGCAGATTAGACAAGATGCGGTCATTTACACTGAACAAATCTGGGTCAAATGATTTGTCGATTAGATCTGTAGCAATTGAGCTGCGACTTTGTCTCGTTTCGACGACTTTTTGCGAATATGGATTAAAATGAGAGTCTTGTATGTTTTCAAGTGATCTACGAGATCGGCCCCCAATCAAAGCCTTGGGAAAATTTATTTCATTAGTTGTTGATAAAGTTTGCACCGGTAGAAATGGGTCTTCGGCATGCAAATCTAAAATTGTGTTGTTCTGCATCCATTCGACATCGAAATATTGTCCATTGTAAATGCTTTTAATCGTCAAACTACTCGTGTCAATCAGGTTTTCTCTCTCCAGTGTCCATGGATTGAGAAGAGATATGGGCAAAGAGACGAGAATATAAATAGACTTGAGATTACTCGGACCATTGTTACGAATCTATAACGAGGGCAGTAGTGTTAATTTCCAAGATTTTCATTGCGATTTTT
>NW_022601274.1:147142-170014 GCF_009176505.1 Sitodiplosis mosellana
ATCCATCTTGGTTAATGTCTCCAACTTTCGAAATGGTTGTTCCGAAGCGGCCATCAAACTCAAAGTCCGTTCGTAGAACCGCATGCAATGCAAAATTCGACGAACTTCCCTCGTTTTTATAGATATAAACGGCTCCATTCTCATGAGTTCCCGCCTTTGAATTATATGGAGCTCCAATGGCGATGTCAGGGAAACCATCGTTATTAAAGTCCTCTGTGAGGAGAGAATATCCAAAATACTCGCCCATTTGTTGACCCGCAAATATGTGGTAAATTTTAATGGTTTTATCGGTCGAAGGTGAGTCAACAATGTCAAAAATATAAACAGCACCAAACGCCATATTTGCTTTTGGTGCACTAGCAACATAGAGTAGTTGAGAATTCTCAATCCCATTGAATGAGCCGTCGAAATATCCCGATGAAACGGCAAAGCCAAAATATGAATCAAATTCTTGATTCCATAGCTTTGGATTGGGAACATCACTGCTATACTCTATTGGGTCCATTTCAGTTTGCTGCCTTTTGCGTCGACTCAAATTGTAATCTTCAACTAATAGCTTTGCCTTGTGACGAATTACTGAACCGCACCAGCCGAAAATACCTGGAGCTCCAATCAAAATCTCTTCCATATTTTCCGTGATATGCACGCTCAGACCCTGCTCTCCGTAAATATAGTAAGGTTTTTTGCTAACTTTCAACTGCTGACTTGATTTTAATCGAAGCGGAGCTATTTTCTGCACATTCATTGGTTCACTTGAAGATGTATTTGTTGTCCAGTAACAGATGCCGTGGAGCAAATAATGCCATGGCCATACACGTGATTGATCGGACATTATACGCGGCGCACATACCTTAAATATGACAAAAATTTAATCAATAAAATGCTTCTTTCGAAAGAGTTTCCAAAATATTGACTGTAAAAATTAATGCCGTAAATGATTTGTTTGCCGTTGTGTGTGTACTACAACACCAAATCATAGCACACTTTTTTGATTCCTCTTTTTACAATTATTGCACGGATTCACTTACCACAAACTTATCATTTTCGCTGTCACTGCCGTCCATTGATGCTCCCAACCACTGATAATCCTGATCAAAAATAGAAACCAAATGATCATTGTTTGCATTATCAAATTTGTTTTATTTCGGCACGAACCTTTTTTTCATTATTCAAAGTATATTCGTCGTTGGGTTCACTATGACTACCCAACTCATCGAAAATGAATGGTGAACAATTTCCAGCCGGAGATTTATCAAATGTGCACTTATAAATGGCGCCCGTTTCATTGATTTTTCGCTGGGTTCTCAGCGTTGATTGGGCCCGCGGAGTACCGATTAAAACACTACAGAAAATGTATTCATTTTGAATTTCGGTATCGTTACAATTAGACTCAGATTGTATTTACCTGTTTTGTTTCAAATTCAAGGAGAAACCAAAATATGAGCTACGCATTTTTGGAATTCCAGTGCCCAGTGTTTTCGGCTCTCGTAGGACGATGTTTGGCTTGGGCGATAAATTGAATGCTTTGCCATCATGGACACAAACTAATGCTAATATCACAGTAACCGAGCTGAATACTGAACTATGTTTTATCATTTTTGATTCTATTTTTATGCTGTTGTCTTTACGGTTTACCGGTCGTCGCTTTTTTCTTTACCAATCCAACTATTAAATGACGAATGAAGGGAATATGTTTCTTATGAATTTTCGAATCAATATTTCAATTTCAATTTTATTCGAATGAATATTTTTTGAAATGTGGATAAAAATCTTGCATTGCGCTCGTTTTGGCAAAACACAACGGACAAATATATGATGAAAGCAAAGAAATCACCAACTCACATAGTTGTATTACTTTGCAGCGATTTCAAATTTGTTGCACTAGCTATGCTGTTTATTGTCGCACTGAGTGCAAAGCATGCGAGTAGTAATCGAAGACCCTGAATGACTATGTCATAATGACAATATATAAACACTGTGAGCATAGCTATAATGTGACGAATAAGATATAAACAAATATGGAAAACCCCCTAATGATCGCCATTACTACAAATCAAAGCATACGTTTAGTCGCATCGTTCACAGGTCCCATTTGTATTCATTAGGTAATACCACAACTGTCCAAAACCGATAAAGGAAATGTGGGAGAAAGAGAAAAAAAAAACTCGGTTCAGGCCATAACTTGATTTTTAATGAATCAACGTATGTTGTGGTTTAAAATATTAGAGAAACAGTAGTATCATTGTCGAAAGACTCCCTGAAGAAAAGTTCCAATTTGATTGATTTTTCTGAAAGAATTGATAAATTGATGAAGGAATGAGTAACACAGTGAGTAAAAAAGAGCGCCCCATATCTCGGCCTATCTCGGAATACTTCTTTTTATGTCAAATCATAAGTAATTCATTTTAGCTAATTGCGTTTATAAACTAAAACGAGATAAAAGCGCCTCTCGTTATTATTTCAATATGCTTTGTTTTCTTCATTCTATGTGCTACGTGCGTGTTCAGGTTCACCCACAAACGTGAACAATCTTATCGCTATCGATAGAAATATTCTAGTTGATTCAATGCCTCAAAAATACTATGGTTGACTTGAGAGCTCGCCGTCCGGATTTATCATTTCCAAAATGAAAACCAAAGTTATCTAGAACGTATACATCGATGATCGATCAATCAATTTTATCAATTCTGCACGATTGGTTTGATTCCCAAAAATCTCATTGAATTGTCAAAATGTGAAATAATGTACAATTGTTATCTTTTTAAGTAGAAATGATACATAAATATGTTCAACGCGCACTGGCTTCCCTTTATTCTAGTCATTACTTCTAAATTGTTATGCCGTATGCGGTACTTGTAACCGAATTTCAAGTGGTATTTCCTTCAAACGGAGTAAATTTCAAAGTGCGCTTATAGTGTTCAAAATGAGTGTTCTATTTTATTATTTGGTTTTCACAGTTTTGTCTGTTCACATATTCGGTAATGGTAAGTTTACCACTGCAAAGAAATATTCAAAAAATTATTGACAATAAAAAATGAGAAAATGTGAATGAAAACTGCGTGATATACAGCCATGGACAAGATCGAGTATACGATCGTCAAAAAATGTGTCGTGGGTTATTTCATTGAACCCTTCTCATTTTTTCAATCAACTTTCTGCATTTTTTGTTGCATAATAATGTAAACTAAAAGTATCTGCGGTAATTTCGAAAAATATTTTTGGATTTTGTAATTTTCATTGAACTTGAGTTCCATCACATGGAATGATACGTATGACGGCATATTTTTACACGGAAATTCGTTCCCAGTGCGCCGAGCACTAGCTACATTTAATAACGTGTGGTTTCCAATATTCGGATACGTTCGCTCTATGTATAGCAAGTGCACGGGGCACTGGGAATGAAGTTCCGTGTGAAAATATGCCGTCACACGTATCATTCCATGTGATGAAACTAAGAGGAAAAAATGTAGAAGAATGTCTTTTTTTGCGCGGGATAAAATTGAGTTACGGTGTGTTTTTTTAGAATAATAATATTGAGTATAAAAATACTAACAATCAATAATATTGAGTGGAAAAAATATGAATTTTGCTATTTCTAGTATTGAGTGTTTCCACCTCTTGCCTTAATGATAGCTCAAAGTATTCGTGGCATAATTTCGACCAATTTCTTTTTTAAATAATGACGCTTATCGTGGTTGTATGTTGGATGATTCGCGTGGCTCGACTGTCTGTTCAGAACATGGCGAGCAACGCCGAAAATGTTCAGAACACGTATGCAACAATTATACTATCGTATTGGTAAAACCTCTGTCATGTTTGACGTGTAGCTCTCGCGATAACGAAAATTGTGAAACAGCCGTCGATATATATTCTGTCAGCGGAATGAGCACCGATAGGGTGGGGCTAAAAAAAATCACAATTTTACGCATGCAAATGAGTCTAACGCGCAAAGAGGATATTTGCTTGAAGTGCAAAAGGAAATTCAAATAAGTTGTTATAACTTCAACGATAAATCGTGTTCATTATGCAACGAATCGCATTGTAATCACGAACAAATCGATGTTGGACAGTATTGTTATCAGTGCGATTCGAAAGTACATTTGTATTGTAGGGAAAATGTGGATCAACACATGGAGAAAAAAGTTTGAATCTTAAAATGGTTGCTATTTTTTTTCTAGGAAAACTCAACATTAAAACAATGACTCATTTATTTCATTTTAGGTTTGGAAAACGAAAACAATACGACGTCAACGACGGATAAATTTTGTTACGAATGTGATTCTAAAACAAATCCAAAGTGCGTCAATAAGACAGACGAAACAATGCTTGTGAATTGTGAATATTCGGAGAACGAAGGATGTTATCATTTTAACAATTCAACCGGTAAGACCCTTCAATCTTGGGCTAGGTCATACACCAGTACATCTGGACACAAACTGATGCATTTGTTGTTGTTTTTTTGTCAACTTGAACTATTGTAGACTCATCCGTGGTACGAGGATGCATAGCGAAATTGGAGGACACATCACTTTGTAAATCAAACGGGGAAAATTGCAAAGTCTGTATGGAAAATCGGTGCAATTTGAGAGAGAATTTTGTACGTTGCAACACAAATAGCCAAATAGTTGGTGAGACGATTATTGGAAGCGATGCAAAAACCTGTGAGGAGTACAACGATAAATGCTTTTTGCACATCACCGAAGATTCTGTAACACGAGGCTGCTTGCTTGAGTACGTGAAAGCAAATAATTTAACTGATACTTCATATGAAAATCAATTTGATCCAGCATTATTTCGAACGTGCTCGACAACGATGTGCAACGGTAACGTAATCGAAACTGAATCGTGTATATCGTGCGATAGTGAAGATCCAAGCTGCAGAAGCAACGCCTCATCGAAAATGAGCAAAAAGTGTAAATTATCACCTGAATTGATGGGTTGTTATCACTATGAACAAAATGATGAGATCAAACGTGGATGCATTTCGGAAATCGAAGACGACCATTTCCGTAAATCGTGTGAATCGAATAGCGATCAGTGCAAAAAGTGCATTGGAAACGAATGCAACTCACGACAAACAGGATTCCAGAGATGTGTAATAACAAGTGACGACTTTACTCGGCAGAAGACAAACTCATTGATGTTTGATTCGAAAATATGTTCGGATTATATGGATGAATGCTATACACACGTTGCGGATAATTCAGTTCAAAGGGGATGTCTGAGTGATGGGGCTGAACTCTCTATTGATGGTGTTGATATTCTGTCCGACTGTAAAGATCCAGATATTTGTGAAAAGTGCTCTGGAGCGGCGAATTGTAACAATAAGGAAATTTTAAACGAATTTTGCACTGTTTGTAACTCAGAGTCCCACCCATTTTGCAAAGAAGCTCCAAATCATTTGATGCGAGCACGATGTCCATTATCAATCAGGCCATTTGGATGTTATATGTATAAAAATGGAATAGATTTTGTTGGACGCGATTGTATGTCCACCGATTCACAGCTACGAAAATGGTGTAAGACCGAGAGTGACTCATGTAAATATTGTTTTGGAGACGAATGCAATAAAAAGAGATACTTCGAACAGTGCCACTATTGTAATTCAAACCAAGACGGAGTGAATTGTAAGACGAAACCATGGGCAATCCCTCTAAAGACATGCAAACATTATATGGATGAATGCTATACTCATGTAAACGACGATGGTGTTGTTACACGAGGTTGTTTTAGTGAGTTTGAATCAGATAACGACAATTGCACAGACAAAGATACTTGTTTGCGATGTACCGGAGAAAATGCTTGTAATGATACTCCTATCAAAACAGAGTCGTGTATCTCATGCGATTCAAGTAAAAATCCCAACTGTAGATGGAATGTAACGCTGGAAAATGCGAAAGTTTGTCCTCAGAAAACGATTCGTCCCCTGGGATGTTTCCATTTTATTAACGAATCTGATGAATATACAAAGCGGGGCTGTGTTTCAAGCTTAAACACAAATGATCGAAGCTTTGCGTCAAAGCAGCCAAATCAATGGAAATATTGCCATGGACGCGACAACTGTAATTCAAGGTCAACATTTACGAAATGCTTCTCTTGCAATTCTACTGTCGACTCTGATTGCATTTCGAATCCAACTCTATCCGGGTCTTCGGTTAAATTATGCAACGATTATGATGACTCGTGTTTCTCTCATATCGGATCGCAGACTCTTGTCAGAGGTTGTTTAAATGATCTGGGCTGGAAATCAATCGCAAAGTGCCGTGCCTTTCCAGAGAAGTGTGACATTTGCAAAGGCGAAAATGGTGAAATTTGTAACGATAAGCGATTCAGTGAGGCTAAATGTATTTCATGCGATTCATGGAAAGACAAACGATGTCGTAATAAACCCGAATTTTCAGGCCAAAAACTCTGTAGTTTGGCTAATTCACCTGATGAAGATTTGGGTTGCTATATGATTCGCGATAGCAATTATAGAGTTAGAAGAGGCTGTGCATCCGATCTCAGCATTCACCATCGGGAAATGTGTTGGAATAAATCAGACCAGTGCAGAATCTGTAATGGAAACAATTGCAACAAAAAAGTCGAATTTCAACATTGTTTCGTGTGCACAAGCAAAGATGATCCGAACTGTGTTCATAGTCATCCGTCCGATGCATCGACAATTTGTCCAAACTATATGGATCAATGTCTGACTGCTATCGATTCAGAAGGTTTCACGGTACGCAAATGCTTTTCCAATGGAACGGATGAGGTGGCAATACTTAAACAATTCTCTATGCACGAGCTGTGCGAAGAAAATAATTGCAATGGAGTTTTGTACCCCGAAGAACGTAGACAGTGTTTCCAATGTAATGGAGATTCAGCTTGTGATAGTCTAAGAACAAGTGTAAATAAATCCTTAGAAGAATTACCCTGCAGATTGTACTCAAAATACGATGGGTGCTTCACGTTTATGGACGAGGGTAAGTGATTCAAATTTTTTTTATTTTGAAAATATCAAAACAAATTGTAAATATTTTTATTTAGATCAAAATATGCACCGCGGATGCATGACTGATTCCAAAGATTCGAGATTGCTATGTGAAAAAAACCAGGAGCGATGTGCAATTTGTGGAGAAAACGGATGCAATGATCGGCCGCTGTTCGTCGAGCCGGAGTTATCGTGCTTCAAATGTAGAGATTCAATTGACTGCGCATATGGACAGATTGGACAGGAAAAACTCGTGGAATGCACAATGCCTGTTAGAGTAAGTTATATCCATTTATCCATTCTTCATATGAAGTAATATACATCGAGGTATGAAATAATCAACGATTATGAATCGTTTCAATTAATCGTATGAATTATTTTATTACGTCTTAACCAGTTTGGAACGGAGGAATCTTGTTATATACGATCGCATATTGATGGTACAATCGAAAGAGGCTGCACTCTTGACATAACTGATGCTGACCCAAATTGGTGCGACGAATTGGAAGACTGTGATGAATGCACTGATGGTGGGTGCAATAGTGAAAATGTTTACTTCGGCTACTGCTTGCAATGCGATAGTTTGAATGATGAAAACTGCGCCAATCCTATATTTGGTTTCCATGAGTTTTTCTTGAAATGTACGCCCATACGATATGACGAATTCGAAGAAAACGATAGTTACAACCAAAATAATACTGCCACCCAAACCTATACTTACGATCCATATCCCTTCAGCAAACGAGGTTGCTACGCGTTGATACAAGGTGAGAATGAACATTCTAAGAATACTGTGTACGGATTCATATGGTCGTAGAATTTGAAACATATATATATACTAAACTTTACAGATGGTGTGATAGAAAGAGGTTGTATAAGTGACATGACCGATCATGAACACAACGGATGTAAAGGGGCAACATGGTGTAACATTTGCGAAACAGATTACTGCAATGATATGCCATTCAAGAGCTCTGCTTCCATTCAATTTGCGTCATACAGTTTATTCGTTGCCTTGTTCAATTTAACAATATTTTATTCATAGTACTAAACAATAGAACAATTGTATACTCTATATGTTACCTATTGGCTAGATTCAATATGGATTGCCAGTTTGAACGTAGAAAGTGTTGAGATTGAAAATTCTCACTACATTCATTCTTATGTGTGTTACGGAGATTGAATCTAGCGAGTGCCTTTTGATTACAAATACAAATAAGGACTAATCTTCATATCAAGTAGAAGATCAATGTCAGGTATTCAATTGTACAAATATCTTGATAAATGTATATATACATAGCATGCTATTATCGAAAACAATGTGGTAATTTTCCAGTACGATACAAAGCTCAAGTAGTAGTATCCGGTTGTGATTTAGATGTCTAATGGTAAGATAAGTATTAATGTTGGTCAAATGGACTACAAAAACCTCAATTACAGACGAATTTGAGAACTATCATTGTCACATTTCTTAAAAATATAATGTGTTGTTCACCGAAAACCAACGCATGATCGATTACATCAATTGAACACACTTTTTTATCAATTTTTTTTCTTCAAGTCAATGCGTCAATATATATACGTGCTCGTCTCACAGACCCTTCTCAATTAACTTGTTAAATTAAAAATTTTCATCATTTGCCAGCCAGCAGTCGTGATATTAACTTTGGCAATAGACTCCCCACGAAAAACATTGGATGAATTTCAATAAAACGTAGTTTAATAAAAGTTCTCTAAAATGAAAATTCTGTTAGATAGTTGTATTGCTTTTATTTTGTTCTTCCATTTAGTTAAAGCAGGTGAGTTTTTTTTTATAAATTATGCAATCTGAAGAAAGTTCCCAGTCAACCTCCCGGTGAATTAACATATGAACACTTGAAACATTTCTTTGGAAAAATCTAATGGATTTGGTTGTTCATAAAATTTCAATGAAAAATATTACAGATCCACCTCTCCAGTGCTATGAATGTTCCTCGGAATCGGGTGAAAGCTGTGCAGCACCCAACCTGAATAAAAACGCAGATCGGTTGACGACAATTTGTGCTAATAATGTGAAAATGTGCTTTACACAGATCCAAAGTAAGAAGCGTGATTAGATTCAGTGCTTCTCACTGTCACGTTGGCAATGTCCTTAACTTTTAAATGATAACAACATTGTTGCCGTATCTTTAATCGGTAACATTTTTGGAGTACGCAATCATGAGCGTGATTTTTTTCAAATTTCACAGATGGAAAAATTATAAGAGGTTGTGTGTCAAATGAAAATGCGAACAGTTCATCCAAAAGGTTATTGGATTCGAATTCTACAACTTACCAGACATGCTTGACACCAATGTGCAATGATGAAGAAATTAAGAAAGAATTTTGTATAGTTTGTGATTCTGAGTCTCATCCGGACTGCAAACATGATCCATCGACTAAAATGGCCAGGCAATGTCCGTTATCCATCAAGCCACAAGGATGTTTAATGTATCAAAATCAAAAGAATTCCGTGAAGCGTGACTGTATGTCGGCTGATGAAAAATTACGCGGACTATGTTTGAACGAAAAGGATCAAACCTGTAAATACTGCTTCGGCGATGAATGTAACAAACAACGTTACTTCGCTGTATGTCAGAGTTGCAAATCATATAATGCTTTGGATGATGATTGCATGAATTCACCTTGGCTTACCGATCTCGAAACATGCCAAAATTACGTGGACGATTGTTACACTCATATTGACGATAGGAACATTGTTTCGAGAGGATGTTTTAGTACATTTCCTACCGACAAGCACAATTGTACGGACCCAGACACATGCTTGCGCTGTAGTGGAGACGATGCTTGCAATGATATCGCTATCAAAACCGAATCATGTATCACATGCGATAGCAAAGATCCGAATTGCAGAGATAATGTCTCATCGAAAATGCTTAAGAAGTGCCGGTTGTCAACAAAGTTGATGGGTTGCTATCACTTGGAGGAAAATGATGAAATCAAACGGGGATGCATATCAGATGTACAAGATGAACAGTTTCGTAGATTGTGCGAATCAAATAAGAACAAGTGCAAAGAGAGTGTAGAAAATGCATCTAACGAACAAAAGGTATTCCAGAAATGCTTGACAGGCAGTCATTCCGACCCGCAGACTATTGGTACAGCCACTTTCGAATCGAAAACTTGTACGAATCACAAAGATGAGTGTTATACACATGTGGCAAATAATGTCATTCGAAAAGGATGCCTTAGTGATGCCAAGACGTTTTTGAAGGATGGAATTGACGTTGAGTCTGACTGCAAAGATTCAGACGTTTGTGAGAAATGCTCTGGAAGCATCGACTGCAACAATAAAAATATTCAAAAGGAATTTTGCATAATTTGTGACTCAAAAAATCAAACGGCTTGCAATTATTCTCCAAATTATTCGATGCGTGGTCAATGTCCGCTATCAATCCGACCATTGGGATGTTTGCTGTTTGAGAATGGAACTTCAGTTAAACGTGACTGCATGTCAACCGATTCAGAACTGCGCGAGCTGTGTCTGGCTGAGAGTGACACCTGCAAATATTGTTTTGGTGATGGATGTAACATAAAGCAACATTTCTCCTATTGTTGCAACTGTAGTTCAGCTCAAGATGGATATGCTTGCATAACGACTCCATGGATAACTAAATTGCAAACTTGTAAACACTATCTGGACGAGTGTTTTACTCATATCAACGATGATGGTATTGTTACGAGAGGATGTCTCGATGATTTCAGATCGGATAAGGGAGATTGTACAAATAAAGATACTTGCGTACGGTGCAGCGGAGGAATTGGGTGCAATGATATTCGTCCCCTAAAAGAATCGTGCATATCGTGCGACTCAAACGATGATTCAAATTGTAGGTCTAATGTAACATTAGAAAATTCAGAGGTTTGTCCCCAGAAATCGATTCGTCGCCTGGGGTGTTTCCATTTTATCAACGAAACTGGTGGGCACACAAAGCGGGGTTGTGTTTCAAGCTTAAGTACAAATGATCGAAACCTTGAAGCAAAGCAGCCAAATAAATGGAAATATTGCCGTGGAAGCGACAATTGTAATTCAAAGACAACATTTACAAAATGTCTCGCTTGCGATTCTTCTGTCAATTTTGATTGCATCTCAAATCCAACTCTATCCGGCACTTCGGTTAAATTGTGTAACAATTACGATGACTCGTGTTTTTCCGTTATTGGATTTCACATTGTTGTCAGAGGGTGTTCAAATGATATGGACTGGAAGTCGCGAATATCCGAAAAAGTGTGTCATGACTCTCCAGAAAAGTGTGACATTTGCAAAAATAGTGAAAATGGAGAGATTTGCAACAGTAAGCGATTCAATGGGGCTAAATGTATTTCATGCGATTCTGAGAAAGACAAGCGATGTCATAGTGAACCAGAATTGACATACCAAAAACTCTGTGGTTTGGTTAATTCACCTGACGAAGACTTGGGTTGCTACCTAATGAGGGATAGCACTAATCGAACTAGAAGAGGCTGTGTATCCGATCTTACCGCTCAAGACCGCTTCAAATGTTTGAATGGCACGGACCAATGCCAAACTTGCAAAGGAGACAACTGTAATAAGAAAGTCGAATTTCAGTATTGCTATGTCTGTACAAGCCGAAACGATCCAATTTGTGCTCAAACTGATCCATCGCAAGCCCTTACGATGTGCCCAAATTATTTGGATCAATGTCTGACTGCTATCGATTCAGAAGGTTTCACGGTACGGCAATGTGTTTCGAACCAAACGAGGAACTCAGATCCCAACAAATTCTCAATGCATAATGTATGCGAAGAGAGTAAATGCAATGGTAATATATTCCCTGAAAATCGTTTACAATGCTTCCAATGTGACGGAGACCGCTTGTGTGATCGCCTGAGAACAAATGAAAATGTTTCCTTAGAAGAAAAACCGTGCGCCGTGTATTCAAAGATCGACCAGTGTTTTATGTATATGGACGACGGTAGGCAATATTATTTTGTCTGTCTGAGAAACAATCGACTGTAGAACGTTGTCTTTTTAGAACATAATATGCATCGTGGATGTCTGACCGACTGGAAAGAAAGTAGGTTATTCTGTCTAAAACGACCGCACATGTGTGTGACTTGTAGCGAAAATGGATGCAATAATCGCACACTAGTCATTGAACCAACGTCGAAGTGTCACCAATGTAAGGACTCAACGAACTGCACCTTTGGACTGGTCAACCAGGATACCATTGTTAACTGCAACATGCCGGTGATTGTATGTATCCATTTCAAGTTTATGTGGAAATTTTCCCATTTGACCAGAGTCGGTTGATTTTTTATTTAAAAAAAAAAACAGTTCGGAGCGGAAGAATCGTGTTACACACGATCGTTTAGTGATGGCTCAGTTGAGAGGGGCTGCACTCTTGATGCAGCCGTTGGTGATCCTGATTGGTGCAAAGACATCGATGAGTGTAATGAGTGCAAAGGTCACGGCTGCAATAATGAAAACATTCAATTCAGTTTCTGCTTGCAATGCCATAGTACAGACGATATCGATTGCAAAAATCCCGCTAACGGAACTGAAACGTTCAACGTAAAATGTGTACCCATTCATAATAATTCTAGCGTTACTGATAATGCGGTGAAAACAGCTATATACGACCCATATTCATTTACTGAACGAGGCTGCTACATAATCAATAGAGGTATTTTAAAATTTGCCCTTAAAATGCTTGACATTCTTTTTTAAATTGGAACGATCACCTTCTTCAGGTGATAAAGTACAAAGGGGCTGTTTGGTTGACCTAAGCGTTGATGAACGGGAGGAGTGCAAAACAAATTATTGGTGTAATACATGCGAAAATGATAATTGTAACGACGTGGGACTCCCATCTACAGCTAATATCATCAGATTGTCATCATTCAGTTTTTTCATTTACACAATTGTAACAATAATACATTACACACGCATAAAATTAAATATTAACATTTAATTATGACCTATATATCGACAATTTTCGATGGAATGAAATTTCGTCAATATTTCATGTTTCTCATCGAACAAGAGAACAAGTGTATTGTGCAACAGTTTTGTATCTAAGGAATACCATATCTATTCGTAATAAAATTGTTTTATGACGCAAACATTAGAATACATATTGAGTTCATTTCACATTTCGTTATCGCTTTATTCCTATAAAAATACATTATAGAGATTTGACGTATACACCTGAGTCACCATCTATCCAGCATAATTTGAAGCTATCATCATACACATATTGAATGTGAAGATTGTCCTTCACAATAATACACAGTACACACACAAGTAAGCGCGTCGAGGGTGTCTGCTTAATGTATATACAATGACAGATTCACTGTATAGTATTCACATCGGTACTTTTGAGAGAGGTTTTATTTGTTCTTGGTTCTGATCTTACGCCATTTGATAGATTATTACGAAACGTGTGCTTCTTATCGCGTTAAAGTTCCAAAATGTGATTCAATGCATTGTTTTGCCAGGGCCGTAGCGTGGATTTTTTCATCAGATTACGCTCAAATTTTACATGGTGATAGCTTGCGCCCAAAAACACATATATTTCAAAATAAAAAGTGTTGGGGCTTTTGGAAGTTTACGGAGCTGAAACCTCAAAATTGCGCAATAAATCGAAATTTTGAGAAATGGTCCGATTTTTGTCCGAAAAGTGGCAAATTTTGCACCTAGTTTCGAGTTCGAATTCCAGCTCGAAATGCGAACTGTGGTTGCCGCGACCAGAAGGTTTCTCCTTCAAAACCAACTCTCTTGCATTGTCAATGGTCAAAATGAATGGGAGTTCGAAATGAATAAGAGTTTTCCAAGGAAAAACGTTACTTTTTTCAGCTCCATGACGCTCCAATTTTTCGTAGATTTGAGGGTTTTGCGCCGACAATCAACTCCAAGTGAAATTTTCAACATTTTCATGATCTGAGGGCTGATAATGAAAGGTCTTGACGTCCTCCAATTTGCACCGTTGACCACACAATTCGTGCTATCACACAGGACGAGCACAAATTCGACAAAAATTGAAAAAAAAATGTATGAAAATCGATATCACAATGCAACAAAGTTCATCAGCACCGCCTGGGAATAATGCTGGTAAACCATAATATGCTATAATTAGTACTCGGATGGTGCTGGCAAATGCCACTTCCGGATTGCAAAAATCTTGTCTGGTGGCTAAGTATTAATCGTCAACATTTTTGAAAAAGTAGATTTTTGATACATTCCCATGGCAAGTACATGAAATCGAATTTTTTTTTCGTATGAATGTAGCTCTATGACTCCTGTTCGGAAAAGGGAATCACTGTTTTACAATTGAGTCATGAAGTGAGTCACAATATGAGTCATAATCAAAGTCATTATTTTGTCCAAAGTGAGTCAAACTTGATGTGACCGTCTCTTTATGAGTCATTAGAAATAAATTGGAATCTGACTCCATTTTAGAGGCAGTGAGTCAGTCGAGTCAAAGAATCAGAGTTAATATGACTCATTGAATGCGTGAGTGTATTGGAAAGTCATGACTTTTTGTTTTTCGCACCAATACTGTATGTAGATTTTTCATGACTTTCCAATATACTCACGCATTATCTGGCGTCATGGAGCTACTTTTTTCACGAGATTAATATGCCCACATGAAAATCAGTCAACAGATATAATATCTCAACAAATCAAATTGTGGACTTTAACTTGATATACCTGAAAATGTCATGTAACTTTGGCTAAATCAGAGCTCGAAAAATTATTCGAAAGTCGATTTTTTATCGACGAATGAACACTTTTTTACCATATTTTTTTTATTTATAAATCATATGCTTCCAAGAACTTCACCTGTTTTGTCTTTCGTGAAATTCCTTGATTTTTTCATTTAAGTTGGGATCTTTGAGCTACACGTCATAGTTTTCTGACAAAATCAAAGTTGTTGCAAAAAGGGGTGAACGAACACTTTTTTGACTGACTTTAT
Organism: Sitodiplosis mosellana; assembly: GCF_009176505.1. Lineage (NCBI taxonomy): Eukaryota > Metazoa > Arthropoda > Insecta > Diptera > Cecidomyiidae > Sitodiplosis > Sitodiplosis mosellana. Next base: position 162,095 of record NW_022601274.1, read on the forward strand.
CGACGACTGCTAGTGTCGAACGTAAATGCACGTAAATGCTGCATAATATTAAACGCACCCATTAATTTTTCATTGTTTTCCTATTAAGAATGGATGCGTTTAGTATTATGTGATTTGACTCTAGCAGTCCATGGACTGTATATGTAGTTTGGGTAGTTTAGCGGTTTTCTACATCTTACAAATTTTTTACGTGTAGAAAACGTAATTTTGTATCTACGTAGATTACATGCGTGGCTTAAAAATTGTGTAAATATGCCAACCCTGTCCCTCATGAACATTTTGAGTGTCTACATGACCAAATCGAGTGATGATTTCACATTTTTTTGCCCTCATTTTCGGTTGGTTCAATTTCAAATCCTAAAAAATCGAAATTATCATTTTTTGTTCAGGAATACATCGAAATATAATTTTTTTGGGTAGGTATCTTGATGAAAAGTTTGTTTTTATGAAAAGTTTGGGTGGCAGAAAGAAGCAGAATAGCTCAAAATAAAACAATGGTTGTAGAAGAAAAACCGAAGGGATATTTCAATATTTTTGACCAGAAAAAACACTATCTAACGTCGTGCCCGTAAATTATTTTACTGTACATTTAGATATATAGTAGAGCTGGAACAAAAGTTCGACACTATGCATAAACTTGGAAACTTGATAAAATACATATTTTTATCTTATTAAACACCGTCAAGCTCTGGCTGAATATAATCTGGGTTTTGTTAGAGGTTTGGCCGGAAAAGAGTGCAAGACTGTTACAATTTTTATAAATAATGAACAATGGTAGCAGTAACTTTCGATAACTTTCAGTTCTCGCCTCGTTAAAAACCTGGCTCTTTTCGTAAATTATGAGGTAATCACAATAGTAGGAACATGAAAACGAAAGCAGTCATACAATCAAGATGGAAATGCTTATAGTAGTCTATAGTAAACGGTCCAGGATAACCTTTGGTAAACGTTTCCAAAGGGACAAAGGCTATGTGAAGCGTTAACTGTTACGCGTTAAATTTAAGACTTTGAGACTGCAAAAGTTGTCACTCAATCTATCCGATACCCGACGAGAAATTTGCGGTAAAATAGGTGTACGTCGACTATCCGTCGCATATCCGTTTTTGAGTACGGATACTCGCAATGCGAATAGGTATCCACAATAAAAGTTGCCGCAAAATGTTATCGCTGAATACCCTGCGACTATTCGCGCTGCGATAAATGTGAAGTTGTAACTGGATCGAGTGTGACATTTCGACTTGAAACTTCGTACAACCAACGTGAAGTTGGCTGCGTTCGACGGACTTTTTCGTATTGCGACTATACGTAGAATAGTCGCAATGCGATATTCCGCAAATTTCTCGTCGGGATAGATAAATTGATGAGAAGTTTTGCGTCGGTTTAGGCAGATCCATGTTGATTGCAGAGTGCATTGAGTTGACATGGACCATGATTTGAAACGTAACTAGATCATTTGATGCTAAATAATAAGTTAATTAAATAATTCAAAATTGACTTCAAAGATAAGAATATTAACTCGCCAACTCGTGGTTGGCTACAACAAAGCACAAAATCAAAATCAAAATAAAAATTTACAATAAATAAGTGTAAACATCACAGATAAGTATCATCTTTTCAATACACATAAAAGAATGTATGGAAAAATTCGTCAGTCTTTTAGTATTGATTTTGCTGTGTGATCCGTGTGAGATGTGTTGACTTCCACGTGAGTGGTTGGAACCTGGGACAGCCCCGCTCATGTTTGTTGCAATCAGAAGCAACCCAAATGGCACCCGGGCAGTATGCTTTGTCCTTGGTGAATTCGTCCGCTTGGGATCATGGATCGGGTTTAACGGCAGCATGAAAATCGAAATTTCATCATTAATGTGGGCTGTATCAAGGTGTTCTCGTAGAGAACATATACAAAAAATGAGGTTACCTGGATGAAAAATTGACTAGGCGGCCAGGTTGTCATTTGAGTTTGCAAAGCGATCCAAAAATGGTGTCCGTCATTTTGCGAACCGATGATGCAAAATTCGTCTTTGAGGAAATCAGGTCGCTGCTGTGAACAGTTCCGGCACCATGTTCGCCATTTTGCACATTTGAGGAACTGGAGCCTCGCGCACCAACTTCATGTGCTTGTCATTGACCTTGAATTGTTCACTATGCCGCAACGAATGGCCATGATGAAATGAGACTTGGTCTCTAACTGTTGGACAGTTAGCGTTACCGCGTACTGCGATAAAAGCCTATATAAAGAATGTTATTATATTTGACAATATTTGACTCGATGTCAATGACGATGTGGCAGCGCCACCTATAGAGATTCCTTATTAAAATAAGTGGAACTATTGAGCGCGTGCACCATATCGCACGTAAATTTTCAATATGGCAGCGCCCATAGAATTGAAAAGTTAACCAATTTCGTAGTCACAAATTATCGCTGTACGCGTTACCGTTGATGATGTCGTAAAAGAAAGTCAATGACGCGTTGACACGTCGAAATATATTTTATGGTCGTTTCTATAGCCCTATGAGAAAAACACAACTGATTTCACGACACTCATTTCACCGACCCACATCAACTCAGATTTCATACTATAAATATCATGCTATGATATTATTACCGAGTTTATCTTTCTCGGTGTTGGCATTTTTTATTTAATTTTATTATGGGATAAAAAGTTGACATTTTTATCAAACTTCCTCTGAATTTATGCTTCCTTTATTTCAACGAAATCACACCAAATAAGTTATTTGAAATAACGAAATATATTGTATTTTTTGTATCCGTTTTTTGCGTTTTTATATATAACCGTTATATGGTTAAGTTCAGATAAGATAATTTCTATATGAAAGTTTTTACTTGATATCAAGAGGAATATTGTTTTTGTGCGGAATTAATTGTGTACAAACTGCTCTATGCATTTCCAACGAAATTAAACAGAAAATTAGAGCCCACTCTTAGTCTTACTTTATTTATTCTCTTCATTCTTGTGTTGCAAAACGAATGCATAGGGTCGTCTGATATTGATTTTCATTCTGTGGATCTTTCATTTCTTTTTTTAAATGTTATCAGTATTTTAAATGTCGTCAGTATCTATGGAAATCAAGTACAAACCCAAAAAAGAAATGGAAAGTTTAATATGGTAATGACTCCAAAAGGTAAAATCCACACAAATTATCCTTGCATACTAGAGGAAGAATCGCTCTAATTTATTGATGAAATGTCGGTTTGTTGATGAATTTCAACAATTTCATTGCATGTATGCGTTGATACGGATGGTGCACGAGAATCGGTCATTCCCATTAAGACTGTATAATCCGTCGTTCCACATTTGTATTTCTCCACGTTTGACTTTGAATATGGTTCGTTTAATTTGACAAAACGCTGCCTAATATTGGCCGGCAAAAGCTTCGAAAGACTTTTCTCAAGCTCATCGAACAATGGCCGTGATTCAGGAATGTTCCCCCAACAGGATAACATAATGTCATATCTATAAAAATTGAATTTTCAATTATTCGTTTCGTTAACATTCTAAAAATCATTTGTCTCTTACACATCTTGAGTGGCATAATTTGGCTTTTCCATTCTGTAACCGTCCAATAATTTTTGGTACAAGTCCTGGCCTGAATCCAAACCAGGATATGGCGTCATTCCAAGCGAAAACAATTCCCATAGAACAATTCCGAAGGCCCAGACGTCAGTGTGAATACTAAATACGTGATCCTCGATAGATTCGAGAGCCAACCATTTGAATGGAAGCAGTGCCTACGAATTATTAGACATATTGAACGATTTATATAATGAGTTTCGTGGCCCGATTTACCTCTTTATTCTTGCGATAAATATCAGTTTTGTACAAAGATCGAGCCAAGCCGAAATCACAAATTTTAATCACGTTATTGTCGCACAAGAGAATGTTTCTTGCTGCTAAATCACCGTGCAACACTTTACGAGATGCCAAATAATGCATTCCACGTGTTATTTGGAAGGACCAGCAAAGCAAGTCGGTCGTTGTCATCTGGTTGATCACATCATCAGAATCAATTGAGTTGTTGGATGTGCTTGTGCCTGCATCATCTGCACAAAACGAATGGAAAGCATTAAACTATACTGGAAATACACGTGTAATGTCAAAATCACCTGAAGCATCGTCTGTTCCGTGATCCACATTATTCGAACCTCGAACGTATAATGAGCCTATAATCGAATATTGATCCATCTGATCACTTTGAACAAATTGTTATATTGAAAATTATCATATTATAGTTTAATGTTTAGTTCGGCAATTCCAGGTTTGAATGGAATTACCTGCCATTATTGTACTGTTGCCCTCTAGCGCTTATGTTTTTATTGATTGAATCCGTATCGCGATCAATCTGGTCGATGAACGATGGACGGTTTTTGATGAGGATATTTTGCAAATTGCCATATCTACAGTATTCAACTATGATCATCATATTGTCTGAAACATGAACCAACAATAAAAAATGTCCGCATAAAAGTTATAATGAAAATCTTGTGATTTTTATTTCTTACATCGAATAATATTCTTGGTGACTGCCCCTAATAAGTTGACTAAATTCAAATGTTGGCCCAAATGCACCATAATCTTCAGCTCCAAAACTAGAGCGCGCATTATCTATCCGAAAAAAATAAGAAATATTGGACTTTTTCTCCAAAATAAATCCCGAAATGCATGACTAACCTCTTCATTTGACATTCTTTTGACCATTTTAACGGCGACTTTTGTTTTCTCCTCATAAGCCAAAATGCCATGTGCAATTCCTTCATAAACAACACCAAAAGCACCACCGCCAAGCTGAGTTCCGAGTTTCAGCTTGTCACGGGGGAATTCATATTTTTTGTCGTAGGGCAAGAGATCGGCCTGTTCGTCCAACGTTAGGTTTGAGTTTATACCTTCCACATTTCCTTGCTCAAAATATTGCAGTTCTGTTGCATTTTGTTTATGTATCAATTGACTCTTACGTCTCATTTGAAAGTACAGAGATGTGGACAAAATTGTAAAAGCTCCAATCAATATCACCACACCAACGATAGTAAAAACCAATATATTATTTTCGTTTCCATTATGTTTGGCATGGATCTTTGCAATGTGTTTATCAAGGAATGTAGTGACGTTCACATGACCTGAAATGTTATTTAATCAAATCTATTGTTTTGTCCTAAATTGTGAGTTAAGGCAATTACCCTTAAATTTAGCCAGATCCGATGGCGTCATTCTGTTGCTATTTTCAGCATTGACGTCGGCATTGTGTTCGATGAGGGCTTCCACGACTTTCACATGACCTGTTTTGGCAATGAATAAAATATTTTAGCACACGAATAAACTTAGTGCTATCACAGAGGACGATACTAGGGGAATTTAACTCTTACGAGTTCAGCATGTTTTCTGCCAGTTTGCTTGATTCGCGGAAGTTCGACGCGTTCGTTGTACGTACTGACGCGCACGGTCACAAGTTTACACAAGTTTGTTTATGGTTTTGCGCGTTTTTCAAGTTGTTATTTGACAACTAAAACGCGTTACAAACTAAAAATCGGTTGTTTACGTGTATAAAGATTTTTCACATCCTTTCCAAAAGTTCAAAGATTTATATAAATATAAAATGGACAAAGGAAATATTTTTAAAGAGCTGGAGAAAGTGTTGGAAGAAAAAGTTAATCCAGATAAATATAACAAATGGAACGACTGATGTGTGCGCGTCGTCCAGCTTCATGTTTGCACACGAACTCGCACAAGTTCGCGCATGTTGTTTTAATACGGAACTTGTCAACTGAGTGGAATCATGCAAGTTCTCTGGTGAATGAAACAATTTCGTGCGCGTTTATATCATTTTTTTACAAGTTTTCACGTAGTTAAATCCCCCTAGGGACGATAGTCCGACAAGTGACGCTCCAACAACTGTGCATTTCAAGCCAAATGTCAAAAATGCCAGTTTTTGCGTCACGAGTATATATAGAGAAAATATGCTATTTTTCCAGGATACTATTTGAGCCCCGGCATGCTAGGTACCGTTCGAAAGGTCTTGGCCCAAATAGTCGAAAACACCATATCCACCATACCTAAAGTGTGGTCTAGGCAAAAATACAGTGGTTGGAAAATTTCGATAAATTTTCAAATCTATATCCATATCCCACAAAAGGTGTACCCAGGGGGTGGTCTGAGGTGTCAAGGAGAAGCTCCTCCTCGCCACCTTTCCAACGCCGGTCTAAGTGCCCCGATTGGTCCGAAAACGAAAAAGTTATGGGTATTGGCAGTTTGATCTTGATTTTCTATGAAAGTATTGATTTGGATGTGCGTACGTTCGTTCGTTTGTCCGTACCTTCTTCGGTTTCTGATGCGCATATGCCTTAGTTGTAGCTAGTGTCGGGGCACGTTGAAATCCGTCCTCAGATTGACATTTGCATTTCAGGAGAGCTGGCTATGGCTCACTAGATCAACTCAGACACCCATCGGGCAAACTCAGCTCGTAGTTATTTGAGAAGACCTTCAAAAAGTTCCATACACACATGCCAATGTTTATGTGATATAAAAGAAAAAAGTCGATTTTTATGAAAAATCGACCCCCTTAAATTTCACACCAAACGCGATTTCTCAAGAATCAGCCCGACAATCTTTTACCAAAACCTGAGCGTTTGTAGCCGGCTACCATACCAACAAAATGGCATATGCCACATATCCGGGAAAATTCGTATTTCGAAGTTCTGGGCATATGCAATTCATCAATGAACGAAATTTGTACGAAGAGTCGCATTCTACGATGAAATTGCTGCCAAAAATACGCATCTACTGGCTGAAAAAAGCTCACGAAGACCATATCCGCTCAATTTTCGACGAGCAATCGATTAAAAGTGGTCACAATGCGATCTGAGGGCATTTCATGGTCGAAAAATTGGTCGGATTGAAGTGAATTTTTCAACTTGCTCTATTTTCACTGAAAATGATACTTTTGTCAAAACTCTTTTAATGGATATTTTGAAATTTAATCACATTTCTATTGACTAGATCGAGAGGAGAGTATGTAAAAAAATTCGAATATATTTTGAAAGAGGAGAGTATGATTTCTGTTGATTCTATCTGCGTTAAAAGGAAGTATGTTGGCATCCCGTCTAGCCTCCGCGGTTTTTCACGGTTTCCGCGGAACTGATAAAAGATAACAACATGGTGTCTTCGGCAAAGTTGTAGTACTCGAGGTGTTCTATAAAATTGCTTAAGACATCTATCTCTTAAATCGCGCATATAAAAAAGCAAATTTTATATAGAACTTTTTTTTTCTTATCATTTTTCGCGCTTTTCGCGGAACTAATAAAAGATAAGAGATAATTGACTTCAGCAATGTTATAGAAGACCTCAAGTGCTAAAACTTTGCCGAAGACACCAAGTTGTTATCTCTTATCAGTTCCGCGGAAACCGTAGAAAACCGCGAGGACCCGCCAAAAATGAACATACTCGCCTTTAACCATTTTTGAGTCGAAAGAAACTTACTCTCCTCTTTCGTAACAAAGTCAGATGAACTTACTCTCCTCTCGATCTAGTCAATAGATTTTACAATATCCAATAAGGGGAAAATGGGACTTTTTTTGGCTCATTACAAATCGTGAAATAAAATTAACAAAGCGTGAAATAAAAATGACACAACGGGTAATAAAAATGTCAAATTAGTTCCACAAATTTGACAAAAATTAAAAATAAATTTAACAAAACTTGCAATAAAATTAACATTTCTTTCAAATTGACACATAATGAAATTAATTTTCACACAATTGTCAATGGAAATTATATTACCTTCAATAAAATTGACACTTTGTGAAATTAATTTTGACACAACAGGCAATAAAAATAACAATTTTGAATGAATATTGGTCAGAATTATTGCAAAATATGTTATTTTTATGCCCGTTTTGTCAAAGTTAAT